>NC_056739.1:801131165-801431165 GCF_019279795.1 Protopterus annectens | reverse complement strand
TCCTTCACATGGGAATTTCATGACTGGATAGGCACCACCTGACTGGCCTAGCCCGCCTTGAAAAAGGAGAAACAGTCTAAAGGTGAGGACTGTCAAGGTGTAAATGGTTGCAACACTCAGTTGCCTAGCATTTCCCGAGATTCAAACTTTTCCTGAGCAGACCCTCATTTGTGCCAACTTGCATGTTCACTGCATCACAGCTTTTGCAGCTTGTCCACTTCCCTGTGGTGGTGTATGAAGGGGGTAACAATCTGTCAGCCATTCTGTTGGCACCACTGCAGTGAGGTGACCTGCAGAAGACCTATTTTCATTCTCCACATTCAGTACTATTTCTCTAAAAATTTGTTAGAGGAAAAGTCCGAGTAAAAATAAAATATGTTGCAACTTGATGCATAAAGAAAGAAGCAGATTTTTTTAACAAGAAAAACAAAACAAAACACCTTTTGCTTTCTTAAACAGAAAGGAAGCTGCCTCTTTTGCAATGGAGAGAGTGACAAAAAAGTGAAAGGGATTCTTGCAGGCCGTAAAATCATGAGAATGGACAGAGTGAAAAATAAACTGACATGCTTGTGAAACATACATGAACAGATGCACGAGAAAAACAGGAACTACTACCAGGCATGGTGGGGCCCCCAGGACAAGTACAAAAATGATACCTTGCATTTACTACATAAAACAAGTGAATGAAAATGGTCACAAGTTACTGAGATCTGTATATCATATATACATGTGAAGTACTTGGGAGCATTTTCATAGTCAACGCAAGTCAGCTGTAACTTACTACCAAATGTTTTGTGTGTCATGTACAAAGCACTGTGACACCATTCAGATTATTTAATGCTTCTCCTGTTTCAAAACAACACAATCTCCATCTTATTTCATTTTCTCACCTTCAGTATTAACATATCCTGCACACCTAATATCATGACACAACCTCCTACTCTTTTTATTTAACTATACAACAGTTTTCTGAATCAGAATATAACTGAAATGTGAACTGTAATTACAACTGTTAAAACCTGTAGCAGATAAACCAAAATAATTAATTTCATTTGCAATATGCATGTTTTCTGTGAGTTGAAAAGATATTTTTATTTATTTGTTTGACATTTGTTGACTAGGTGTGCCCAAATGAGCAGAAGCCATTTTTCAGAGGAGGCCCGGGGAGAAAAGCTCCACAAAAACACAATAGTAAGTAACAGGACTACAGTAATTTCACTAACAATGACTACATGAGTGTCATTAGAATACAACAGGTCAATACATAGCTTAATTCTTAAAGGCATGTAATACTCTAAGAACACTTTATTAGCACAGAGTGAAACTGTAACTAAAGTCAGTAGCTACTAGTAGAGAGCTAAGGAATAATACAATACAATTTCAAGTAAGGTGAGCTAGACTTGTGAGAGAATTTGCAGTAAACAGGTATACAGTAGAATTCAAAAGAGTCTGGAATTAGTGGGAGGGTAGGCAGTTGCCCAATGCCACCTTAATTTGGAGCAGAAGTAGAGTTAGTATAAAAAGTCATAGAGGACTGTAAGTAAGTGGGGTCTAAAATGGAGAGGGTTATAGTGACAGGGAAATAGGTGGTAGAGTTGCAGGTAGAGTGCGAGAGCTGATTTGAATTCAAGTGTAGTTCTGTTTGTGATATCAAGGGGAAGCTTGTTTCAGTTTAGGGCAGGGTGGTAGCTGTATAGATTTTGACCAATTTTTTTTTTTTTGGGGGGGGGAGCTTAGACATTTTCAGGTGTTGCTGGTTGGAGCTTCTGAGGTTTCTTGTAGGGACATAGGGGGTGACCAGAGTGGAGATGCCAGGGCAGGCTTAGGGTTTGTAGAGACAGGAGTGTATTACAGTTAACTTGGAGAGTAGTAGTTGGTAGGGACGTTTGAGCCAGTTCAAGGCAGACAGAGAGAGAGACAGTGATGAGAGTTGGGTGTCAGATTTGCAGCAAAATGGGCAATTTTATTGCATGTGCTTTCAAGCTTAGTTTGTAGGGACGTTTGTAAGTTAGTTAAAATTTGAGAGACATACAGCAGACTAGGGACTAGTAAAGCATGAGCTAGGGGAAACTTGAGAGTTGTGAGTGAGGAATTTTTTATTTCTGTAATGAAGACCAAGTTTTTTGGCGTTTTTTTTTTTTTTTTTTTGATGGAGTGGTTGACATGCAGGTCGAACTTAAGTTGGTCATCAATGATGACCCAAAGGAGTTTGTTTTGGGGTTCAGCAAAAAATAGTGGTATTTTTTGAGGAAGTGATTGAGAAGATACGTTTGAGTGGTGAGAGAGATTTAGGAAAAAAACAGAAGGAGTTTGATCTTTGGGGATTAAGGATGAGTTGGTTGTGAGTGAGACATTTTTCAATAGAGTTAAAGGAGTTTTGGGTGTGTGTGAGCAGGTCAGAGAAAGTGTCAGCAGTGGTGATTATGGTAGAGTCATCTGCATATTGAATTAGAGTGGAGAGAGGACAGGATGTGTTTGATTGGTGAGGATATTGAAAAAGTAGGGGGCTGAGGCTAGATCCTTGGGGGACTCCTATTTGGATAGGGAGGAAGGGGAATGGGGTGACTGCCATTTCACAGAGTGTTGACGGTTAGAGAGGTAGCTGGAGACCAGGCAATTGCAGTGGAAGACAGGTTGAGGTTGCTTAGTTTGCACAGGAGGGTAAGGTGAGAGACAGTGTCAAATGCTTTGGAAAGATCAAGGAAGAGGCACGAGACTAGTTTATTGTTTCTAGCTAAGGAGACAGTGTCAGTGAAAGAGATCAGGACAGTGGAGATGCTGTGGTTAGTGCAGAAGCTGTGCTAGGCAGGGGTGAATAAGTTTTCTTGGAGAAGATGGTCTATGATTTGTTTGTGTACACACTTTTCAAGTATTTCTGATACAGGGGATAGGATAGCTATGGGATGGTAGTTAGTATATTCTGCAGAGTTACCCCCTTTATGAATAGATATCATTAAGAACTGTATCCATAGAGAGGGAACAATGGATTCAGATAGAAGGTGGTTAACTGGAATAGAGACTGGGAGAGCTACAGACTTTGCAACAAGTTTGAGGAAGAGGGGAGGTAAGTTATCCACAGAGGAAGAGCAGGATTTGAGTTTGCAGAGAATGTGTTTAATGTAGTTAGTCTCTAGTGGTTTTAAGAGAGCTGGAGTTAGTTCGATTGTGCTTTGAGGGGGGGAGGTTGGGTAACTAGAGTTACAGTTAGGGATTAGACTACAGATGGGGTCAATAAAGTATGAATTGAGAGTAGAAGCAGTTTCTAGTGGAATGCTGCAGGGGCATGGATTAGGAATGCAGGGGTTTTCAGGGTGGAGTATGTGGTTTAGGGTGCTCCAGAATTTCTTGGGGTTATGTTTGTAGTCTGTTTGTGGTTTCAAGTAAAAGCTCTTTTTGTCAAAGTAGACCTGTTTTTGGGTGAGATTACAAAGTTCTTTGTAGATTTGGAAATGGGAGTGTAGTTTAGTTTTGGTCCAAAGTTTCCAAATGTTCTCTCTCTTTTGCATGAGAGTTTGTGAAGCTTAGGATAGCCAGGCAGAATTAGGAGATTTAACTTTGCAGAGGGTGGTGAGAGAGTTTAGTATACTGGGGAATATGGAATTGAATTCAAAAACGGCTTCATCTAGGGGCAGTCGAGATAGGAAAGATCAATCGATGGCAGAGAGCTGATTACTGAGAACCTTAGGGTGGAAGTTTGAGAGGTTACGGCATTCAATGACCTTAGGAGGTTTTTGTAGGTGGGGGGTGTATCTTTAAATACTAATAGGAGAATGGTCACTGATAAAGTCAGGAAGGGTTAGTGGACGGTGACAGACTTTAGGATTGGAGACTAAGATCCAGTCAATGACAGAAGCTGAGTTGGTAGTCTTATTAAGGTGTGTAGGTGTAGAGATAAGCCGTGAAGATTCATGGAGTGGGGAGATTTAGATAGCCAACTGATACTGATATCACCTAGCAGACCAATTTCATTAGTTATGTTACTGGACAGCCAGGAAAGGGTATGTTCTAAGAGTAGGATATTGTCACCAGGGTTTATGCAGATTGCAGCTATAGTGATAGACTTCCAGCTATCTTCCAGCTAGTAGTAAACTTACTGCCTTTTTCTATGAAGTTAATTATGCACACACACACACACACACACACACACACACACACACACACATGAATTGGTCATGAAAGTTATAAAATGTCACTTCCAGCCTTTCTCGGGAACCATAGTAATTATACACAGGATATGAAAATATACTTGACTTTTCCCATGCAAGGAAACTAGGATCGTAAAAAGAAAACAAGATAGCTAACCAAAAGCAAGTAAACTGGCTCATTAGTATGAAAATGTGAAAATCTGCTTGTTTTTATCTGTTTTCTATATGAAAAATAATATAAAACGTAAAACACTAACAGCTGATAAAAGTTAATACACAGATCAGAACACTTGAGAAGGAATGTAACCTGAAGCTTGTGACACCATTGAGTTTTTTTTTCTCAACAGTTGTCTCTTTTCTGTCAGAAAATTCAAATAGCTTAAATAGGGCAGGTACAGTAATTCTTTCAGATACATATCAGTGGGCAGAAAATACTAGCTTGAGTAAGATATTTTTCTGTCTTATCTATTTCTTCAAAATTATACTAACTATATGCCATTATATTGAACCATAACTATTTTGCTGAACCCATTCTTTTATAAATAAATTATTTTTATTTACTCACTTGTAAAAAGTGTGTGGCTGGTCATCTATTTACAATTTATTGATTGATAAGAGAACATTTCTGGCCATCTCGTGACAAAGCTGCCAGCATCCACATTCATTGTCTTAACTGCTTTGCTGAACACTATTGTTTGTGGTCATAATTATTTAGCTTATGAACAAAATGGAGACAGTAACTTGGGAAGTCCCTAGCCTTGCACTCTGTGGCAATGACAGTTTACTACAATGAGCCAGGATGCAGAATATCAAATTAGTACAAGTCTTTCCTCTAAATTAATGTCTGTGTGTGTGTATGTGTATGTGTGTGTGTGTGCTTGTGAATATGAGTGTGTGTAAAAGTGTTTATTTAAAATACAGCTACTGTGGACAATTGAGCACTGGAAGGCACTGAAACTCAGAGTCAGCAATGAGAAACTGATCTGGGAAGTTAAGCCAATGACCCTAATCAATGAGGTGCTAAGTGTGGGCTTACTCTTGTGTGCGAATGATGAAGCCCATATCCAGAGCAACAGTACCTATTTCCTGCATGCTCTTCTCACCAGGGTGCAGACAGGAAATTTCTTAATGATGCATATCTATCTGCCGTTTTACACTCTTTAATCTGTTTGGCACTAATGGTGTGACTCCAGGGACCACAACTCTGGTGTCCATGAGATATAAGATTTTAATTTTATTTTTTTATTTATTTTTTTTCCAGAGTAAAATATTTTAATTTAATTGAGGGCAGTGGATTGGAATACAGCACCATAAGCCCTGTCCACCTTCCTTACCTTCACACTGGTTGACAGCAGTTGGATTCAAACTTCATCAGACCATCAGTCATTCTTTACAACTACTTTTGCTTTTTATAATGTCCAGTTCCAAAAATATGTTACTGCCACTGTCTTAAAACACACGTGCCTTTATCTAAAGCCACATTCCAATGCTTTATAAAATGTTCTCTGATATTTTTCGATCATCTATCTTCCATTACTTAAAAAATTGCCTAATGAGTTATATGATACACTGGGAAACTTACACAGCTTTTCTCCCTGGATCTCCACAAAAAATGGGCTATGACTCATCAGATATTTCCAATAAACAAATGCAAACACAAGTACTTCTGTGTAACCACTAACAATGTGACCTAAGACCACTTCAGAAGGTCAAGTACAGACACTGTGCTCTCTCCCTCTAAATGGGTATCTTTAGTCATGTTAGGACATCTACAATGGACACCAATGTATATTAAATGAAGCACAAAGACCATATACAAACAAAGTCCAAACAAAAGATGGCTCAGGCGGATCCATGATAAAACTGTAATTTACTGAACTTTAATAAACACAAAATAAAAAAGATAAGAGCTTTAATATATTACTAGTTTAAGGGTGTGCACAGTAATGCAACCAGCTTATTTTATGTTTTTTATTTTTTATATTTTTCCCCTAACAGATTTGTTTTGTTTTTCAACTGAATTGTACAGGTTATAGGCCACATTAAAGGTGGGAAAAAGTTATTGTGGTCTCATTTATTATATCACAAAAAATGGCATTTTAACAGGGGTGTGTAAACTTTTTATATCCACTGTACATATAACCCATATAAGAGTTAACTTTTTATATTCACTGTACATATAACCCATATAAGAGTTCTTTAAAGTACAACAGGATTCTATTATTAAATGCTCAACTTTTCTGTCCCTTTTTCTCCCTATTTACTGTCCTTGCGATGAATAAACAACAAAACAGTATTTAAAATATTTTAAATCAATTGTATCTCTACACTAGAACAGTACCTTACTCTTTTGTGGTGGTTTCACTTTCAAAAAACTTTTATCCCACCATGGAAAAGCTTGCTGCAGTCTCCAATTCATTGATGTCATCAAAGCCACTGAATACAGGTAGCTCTTTTTGGCCACTTTCCTCCCCAAACTGACAATACCACAACCATCTTACAAACCTACCCGTGCTGTGATGTCACAGCTCCCCGGTCCTTCCCCTACCCACACAGAAAGCAAAGGCTGGATCACGGAAACAATACATGAGTCAAGTCTCCTGCTGTGAGCTGTCAATCACAGTAGGTAACAGCTCAAGTTATGCTTAGGACTTTGGAAACATACCACCAGATTGGAAACATACCACCCTCCCGGTTTAAATGAAACATGTTCCATAGGGTGCATACTTAGTTTACTAAGTTTAAATAGATAGGTATGTAATAATATGAAAACAGTTATATTTAAATGCTTAATGTTTCCTTAGATTATGAGGTGAAATTTAGAGTATTATAAGAATATTATAAAAACATGGAAAGTAAATTTAAATGAAGTACAATATGTATTTAATGTATCAATATTTGTTTTTGTTTAAGTATAATTTTGGTTTTTACTGACATATACTTTTATAGTTATGATAAATGTAGTAAATGGAGTACACACTGCAAGATTCTTTCTATCTAAATTGTGTAAATGGTACATGAATTTCAGTTTTAAATGGATTTTAGCTACTGTTTTTTTAAATTTGTAATGATTGTTAAACAAGATTAATCAGCTAATTATGATTTTTGTATAAATGAGTAGGGATGTTAGATGAGTTTACTCTGAAGAAGTTTGCCACTAGTAGCAGACGAAAAGCGCTTAAGAAATAAACTCATTTTGGATTATTCGTGTCATCGAACTTTGTTATAGTACGCTGCCTGATAGAACTTTCACTCAGCCCTGACGAGTGGTAGCATTGTGGAGTACTACGAGGCTTGCCTTTTGTTTTTTCTACAGTTGGTTTCCTTTTTCTTAAAGTATGCTTAGGACTTTGACAGCTAGGGAAGTTAGGTGTGAAGGGATTTGGGAGATGAGTCACAGTAGTACAATTCAGGCTTCACAAAAGACTGCAATTTAGCCATTCTAAAAAGCAGCAGCAATAAAAAGTACTTTGAAAGCCTGTTTTGTGGTATTTGCACTGCTTGTGTTTTAAGTAGTCACTGAATGGCATGAACTGTTTGAGTAAAAGACAGCAGTGTATGCATGTAAAATCAATGCAATGACAGGAGCTTTATGAAGAAAGAGGTCTGTTTGATGCAATTTTTTACAGACAAGCACTGTATTGTGGTATATTTAGAGGCAGACTGAACAATCAGAATTACTTCAAGATGCCAGACCCCATGTGGTCAGACTCAGAAATTACATATAAAAATATTTTAAAAACTGTAAACAGTCCCAGAGTGGTGTTAAAATGTAGAAAACACCAAACCATGATGAAATAAACATGTTTGAGTCTGTGGGTGCGGTTCTCCTTTAAGGTCATGGTATATAAATGGTGCATAAATAACAAATATAAATAAGTGTGAAACTAATCAAAATAAAAATTAAAATTATTCCCGTTATCGCTTCATTGCTTTAAGCTTTAAAATACAAGCAACAAAAATATATTCATTGAGCCCAGGCCATCCAATAGCATCCAATACCATTTGCCATGACATTTCCTTCTTCTCCAGTAATAGGCTACTAGGCCCACCCCTACAGCTTAAACTGACCTGGTCAATAACCACATATGTTCAGCAAGGGCATTTGTCATAATGCATTTTTTAATATTATACTCATGTTCGTAAACACGAACTTTCACTTTGTGGTCCGTCTTCCCTACATAAAAACAGGGGCACACTTCACATTGAGCCAAATAGGCTACCTCCTTAGATTCATAATTAAAATTTCCAAGTATCTTAAATTGGTTACTGTGACGAAAGCAGGTACTGCCAGCACAGCTAGCTGGAATTTTGTAAATAATTATATGCCATTTGTGAATATCAAACTGATTCATACACGATGCTGGTGTTATAAATGTATTAGAACTGTATGTTGTGTATATCAAACTGATTGGTGCAGACGTTTGTGTTGGAAAGGTTATTTGTAAAGTGCTTGTGTTTGAAATGTATGCACAGTGTGCCTTACTGGAGTGAACAGAAATGTACATGCACTATTGTAACTGTTTAAAATGTATATGTTTTAACAGAGGAAACTGGAATGTTAACTTTAGTCCAGCAAACTTTAGAAAAATATCTGAAATTAAATTACTTTATAGGCTAGGCCATAAAGATGCTATCTCACAGGTTTCAAGGCAGCCAGAGACACAAAGTCTGTACTAGGAAGCTTTCTATATTATCTTTGGGGTGAAGTAATTACTACTCTGGAAGCATGGAGATATGCAATTGTTTTATGACTTCCAGCACCTGCCAAAGATCTGAGCATAAGCCCTTGTGTGTGTATTTTTACAGTCAGGTGCCAAGTCCTGCCAGCTTCCAGCAATGGAGGCTTTGCATGGGAACTAGAAGTCAGATGACAAGAAGTTATGGGTCAGAGGATGTCTAGGTGATATTCAACCATTACATTTTGTCCTTTTGTTTTGTTAAAATTATTTTTTCAAGTTTGCTGCCCTGACAATTTAGACCAGACATAACCCATTCAACAGAAAAGCTCCAAAGGCACTACACATGAATTAAATAATTAAATAACAATAATCAAATTGCATATGCAATTCACTAGTAAAAACAAAATAATGTCCTGACTGTAGTCCTGCAACATATGCTTTGTAATGTCAGGTAACCTCTCCAGGTTATCCTATACGTAACCATACGACTTCAGTTAACCTGCCTTCAGGTCATCCTAAATGAAAACACTGCTATTTTAAATAACCTGCCTCAAGGTTATGGTTATCCTATATACAATGCTGCAACCAACTTCAGGTAATCTGCCTCATAAGTTATCCTATATGCAATGCTGCAAACATCAGATTATCTGACCCCAGGTTATACTATATTTAAACAGCGCAACTTCAGGTAACCTGCCTCAAAGTCATCCTATATGTAAACGCTGCAACTTCTGGTAACCTGCCTCCATGTTATCTTACATGTAAAACTACAACTTCAGGTTTCTTATCCTAAGGTTATGTTATACATCTCAATTTAAGGTAACCTGCCTCCAAGTTATCCTATATATAACACTTATGTCATATGATTTGTCTCCAGGATATGCAACACTACCACTTCATATTAACCATCGGGTCTATATCACATAGTCGACGTACGACAACGGTGAATGTTATATGGTTGAGACCATATCATCGAAGTTGTCATACTTTGAATGCAAAAAAAAAAAAAAAAAAAAAAAATGAAATAACTTACCTGACACTTTTAAGCAGGGGAGCATTGTAGTGTGGTCTCTGAGTTGGCATATTTAAAGAGCAGGGGGCGTGGGGGTTTTCCCTTGTTTTTTTTTTTTTTTTTTACATAGTCGAAGTTTTGTAACTTCGAACATATGGTGTTTGAACTTACAAAACTTCGACTATGTGATGTAGACCCTTAACCATCTCCTAATATGCTATCCTATATGTAATATTGTAACATCATACATTCTGACTGACTTTAGTATCATCCTGTTTGCAAATACATACTTTTTGTGCAAGTCATCCTGTTTGCAAATACATGCTTTTTGTGCAAGTCACACCTGAAAAGAGTCATCGAAGCAGTTTGCCTACTTGGTATACAAATACATTTTTACACTTCTAACAGGTCAACTTGTGAATATCATTATCCCTCCTGATAAACAAAATTGCCAAATTCACCACAGGGGCATCCTACCGTAGTTACCACTGTCTCTCACTTGCTGAACTGGGCTGGCTTGAACTCCCTCACCTCCTTCAATGGTATCAACTCTCACTCGCCCACAAACTAGTAAATCATCCACTAAATGTCCCATCCCTCCAGAATCTACTCCAACCCTATCGCACTACCAAACCACTAAGATCCAGCAACAAAAATCACTTGCAGATCACTAAAGCCAATAACTCTGCTGGTGAAGCACTATTCTCTTGCACCATAACCAAGTTATGGAACTCCCTCCCACCCACAATTACCTCCATACCATCATGCACCCACTTCAAAACTTTACTAAAAGCACACCTAAAAACATGCTGGCTATGCCTTTGCAACTCCCACTCTAATATCACCCTCCCCATCCAACCACCACCTTTCTTTCCACTCCACTAACTACCTTGATTATAGCAAGCTCAGATGCTCATAAGCCAGTACTTATTATACAGCAGGAACTTCTTCTTGTAACATTTGTTAATGTCTGTTATGTACTTCACAGATAAAGACTCTAGTTGTCTACTGATGTACTATGTTCTTCATCTGTAAATATGTTGTAAGTAATTGCTATGTAAATTGTTAATCGCTATGTAATCCAATGTAACTACTGTCTGTTTATTTTAACTGTGGAGCTTTTCTCCCCGGGCCTCCACTGAAAATGGACCTACGTCCAGTCGGACACTCCCGGTCAACAAATATAAATAAATAAATATATAAAAAAACACTTTATTGTTTATAAAAAAAAAAGTTTGAAAACTGGTCCTTCTAATTAGAAGCTTACAGCTGTTTTGTATCGTCTTCCATACAACACCATGAACACAGTGACATAACCAGCTTTGCCTCATACAGATATGAACACACAACAGTTCTGTAAGGCTAAGCTCAAGTTTAGTATTAGCAGTGGAACTGCCAAGGTGTGATTCTTACATGTTGTTTATGTTCATAGGTTAGTACTAGGCAATCCATTATGCAATCCATTCTAATAAACCATATTCAAAAAATTATCTTCAACCGCAAGGAGGGCAACGCAAGATAGTCTGGGGAGAAGAATTTGAGGCTCCCCATCCAACTATCTACTTTTACCTTGGAGGTGGCAAGGGTGCTTGGCATGCAGTGAAAATTTCTTCCAGAGGTAGGGAATACACTGCAATATGAATCTATCACACTGACAAACCTTATTTATTAGTTAATGAAAATGTTCTTGAGTGAAGGAAAAGGAGGTGAAGGACAGTCAGGTCTTCCAAGGATCAAAAGGCTACATGCAGATCAAATCAAAGGAGTCTAAAGAGCAGAGCACAGGAAAAGGGCTGAGGGCCTGTCTGGATAATGAAGCTCTTCATGCCATCAGCCTTTTTAGTTAGAAATCCCCATGGACTAAAATAGTAAACATGAGGCTGATGCCAATTTCGTGTGGCTAGGGACTGCCTTGCCAATGCAGCTATTAGCAATGGGGTCTGCTGGGGGTGATTACAGCAGAATTTACTAAGGTCATCGATTAACTGAAGGAGGTTTATTTTTGAGAAGTCCCTAAATACAGAGGTATTTGCAGGTTAAGGACTGATTTTATAAGGAAAGATGATATGTATGGAAATGCGCTAGAAGCTGTGGTATATCCGAGGATAAGGTCACCAGTATTTGGGACCCTAGTAGGATGATTTAACATTTACCAGTACAAGGGACTTAGAGAGTTAGTACTGATAAAGGCAATGAAGTGCTGGTCATATCAACAACCGGTGGTGGTGACCAACTATCATTCAATGAGCTACGTTAAGCACTCCAGAATAAAAGTTATCGGAATTATTGTGGATTTTGCCTAAAATGTTGAGATACATATTGTGGTCGGTAAGTGAAATATTTGGTATTATATACCTAGCTAGGAAGTGGCAATTAACCTCATTTATGGTAACATGGACAGTGCTGGGGGATGATCATCTTGACAAATACTGGAACACTCTCACACATTTGCTAGCAGTTCTGAAGACAGACAGTAAACCCAAGAACACAGGAAGTGCTTTCATTTCTTGGAAACAATTTCTATGTAACAATGAGTATATTACACTTAGTTTTTTTTTTTTAAACACCTTTATTGAATTATCACTTGTGACAAAGGCACATTTTCATTTATATAAAAGTAATCAAACTGAATTACCAAGTTACAATTAACAAACATTATGCTTCACATATACTGCTGCGGTGGTGGTGCTGCGGTAGCGTTGTCGCATCACTGTTAGACGTTGCCCATTCGATTCTCAGTTAGAGCGTCTTCTGTGTGGCAACATGCGTGAATGGGCGTTCCTTCGTTGAAGGTTATGCGTTAGACCCGGCAAGCCAGCATGTAAAAATCTACTGCCAATAATTAGCGGACCGGAGTTCCGCTGTGGCGACCCCTAACCGGGAAAAGCCAAAAGACACAAACAAACATGCTTCACATATACTGTTATATATCATATAACCTAAGCAACATTACATAAATTATTCAATTCCTGTACCTTTTTTTAAAACAAGAAACTTCTTTACTAGACCATCACTTACGACATAAGCAACCATATTTATATAAATGAAAACAAATCCCACCGACACAATCCTAGTTGCAAGCAACCATACTGACACAATCCCAGTTGCAATTATATAGCATTTATAATCTACCAAACATTTTCAGTCAAACATTATATAGCTTATTTAAGTCCTGCCTTCTTTTAAACCTAATTCCTCCCTTGTATATATTGTTCCCACAATTCCCATTTTTTCCTATGTAGTTTGCTCCTACCTTTCTCTAAAGATCTCTTTCTGTTAATATATTCACTACTTCTAATATAGTTGGTTTATATTTATATTTTGATTTTCTAGTAATTGTTTTTTTGGCAGCCACCATAACTAGAGACAGCAAGGCCTTACCGTGTCTAGGCAATTCAGAGTCTGTATCATAGCTCAGAAAAATCATCTCTCTCGTCACACCAATCTGTCCTAGTCTAACTTTCCTGGTCAACAAATGTTAAATAAATACAAAATAAATAAATTACCTCTTTCTTCTCCATCAAACCTCCAACATTTGCTATCTACCTGAGGAAAAATTCTCTGGGGTCTACTTGGGATATAAAAATATCTATGTAAACATTTCAAAAATGCAGGCACTGCAATGTAAAAGAAAAAGCCTGGTTAAAAGAGCATGACAATTCTATACGCAAACAAAATACAGAACAGCAAGAAAAAAATGCATTTTTTTGCAGGTGGGCAAGTCCCCTGCACCCCTGAATACCTCCTGCTAACTGTACATCCATATCTATATCCCTCCACAACCCCTTTCCCATTTTTGCACATGGAGTCGGGATGTCACTTCAACAATGACGATCTACAGCCTCTACAGCCAAGGTTATATATACACAAAAACACGCATTTATATACTCATATATTTTCCATCTCTGAGATTACACTACAGTGGGGAAATGAAAAAATTCCCCACTCTCCTTTGGTCTCGCTCCAGCACAGAAAAGTTGGCAGCAAGAGATCAGCTTTCATTCAGCCATACCAGTTGTTTTTCTGTGTGATGAATGCACCATTTGGTCACCTACATGGCACATGTTTTTGGTGTGTGTGTGTGTGTGTGTGTGTGTGTGTGTGTGTGTGTGTGTGTGTGTGTGTGTGTGTGTGTGTGTGTGTGTGTGTGTGTGTGTTTCTCTACTGAATATCATCGAATCACTCAAACACTGACATTCAAAGATTCAAAGAAACTTTATTGTCATTTAGGTCCACACAAGTGTGGCCTAAACAAAATTACAAATGCCAGCTCAAGAGAGAAATGCAGTGCAAATAACATTGATACAGCGATATCAGAGAGTAACATAAGAAAGAAAGAAAACAACAACACATATGACACAAGAGAGGTAGTTCACATTAGATAAACACACTCAGTACCCATTACCCAGTGATAAATAATACCCACCACCAAACCCCTTCACCATTAAGACAGAGAATAAACAGACACTAGTGAACAGCAGCTGTTTAGTTACTATTCTTCACTTGTTAACTTTAGACGCGACTCAGTATAGCCATCATATTGCATAATTGTAATGCTGGTAGTAATTGCTCAGAGCAGCAGGATTAAATGAAAAAAAGAGGCTTCACTGTATCAGGTACTATGGTTGGTGTCCGAGTTAAGTCTCACAGCTGCAGGATACAAATTGTTGCTGAATCTGGTAGTCCTACAGCGGAAGCTGTGGTACCTCCTTCCAGAAGTAAGTTGTGAGAACCAGTTATGGGCCAGATGGAAGAGAAAATACTGACACTGAGAATGTTGACATAAAAAAAAAATAAAAATTTTTTTTTTTTTTTTTAAAGAGTGTATGTGGTCGCCATGGGCAGTAAAAGTGAAACTTCCTTACAGAAGTATCACTTCTGCTGCGTGTCTCGACCACGCACATTCTCTTTTGTTATTGTACATAAAGTTGTTTAAAATATGTACTTGCTTGCTTAATGGTGTGCTTAGTCGTCTGAAAAAACCCTTTAAGGTTATGGGGGCAATATTGCGAGCATTTCTGCAGTGTATAACTTTCAGCCATTCAGCACTATAATTGGGGATAAAAGGAGCTATCACAATCATGATTGAATCAATTATATTTTAATTGGGGATGAAAATAAGCTATCACAATCATGTTTGAATCAGGTACATTTTAAATATCGCTGTTTGCTTAAAAATTAGTAGGACAACACTGGTTACACTACTGCACATTTTTAAATGCTAAATCTGAAACTCCTGATTTCAGTCACCATGTATTGACTGCAATCCTCAATGATTTGTAGAAGAGCAGCACTAGTTTTATGAAAGACACAGCAAGAATTGAACCCAAAATCTGGGAGATTTTGCAATGACAATAACACGTGGTGCACAAAACAGTGTTTGGGGAGGATTGCATGTCTTTATGTGAAGCGGGGAGTGACAGCTGGTGTAATTAGTACAATACTCATCGTTCTAACTACACCTGCTCCACAGGAGGAGTTTGGAAGGCTTTATCTACTTTCAAGATTTAATGTATGGCTTTGGGGAATAGAACAGTTGTATAAACGTGAACTCCAACTTCTGTGGCTCTCACATGGATCTCTGATCAAGTCTGGGTCCCGCAGTCGATCGCAAAGGAAATGCATATATCTTTTGACTATACATATCAACTGTCTAGAATTTTGCACAATGCCCAAGTTAAAAAAAATAATAATAATTTTGATCTGCCCCAAATTAAATTTGTGATTTTCTGGTAAATCATTAAGGACTGAAGTAAGTTAAATAAAGACAGACATTAAAGCTTGACTTCATATCCTTCAGGAAATATATGGTAACTCAAAACTTTTTTAAATTGGTAATAGGAATATTTACAACCAGTCCCTAATTTGGGGCCTTTGTCCTTGATTCTAAGAGGTAGAGAGGTTTGACCTTTTTTCCCCAGGGGTCAACAATGATGAAACTATACACAGTAAAATCCCCGTTATCCGGGACTCAAGCAACCGGCATTTGATTGGCTCGTATGCCAGCATACGAAGCAATCAAACAAAGCAGAGCCACTTCTACTCAATATGGGCTGTTCCGCATTGAACAGAAGAGGCTCTGCTTTGTGATTTTTGATTGGTTCATGTGTTGTATACGAACCAATCAAAAATCGCAAAGCATATCTTAAGCAAAAGGAACATACACTTAACCGGCATCGACCAATCCCCACGGGTGCCGGTTAAGTGAGACTTTACTGTATGCTGTTGTGTAGTTCAGTTAAATCTATTTCTGGGTATTTAAGTTGTGTTTGTAATCTACAAATTACTTTAGCTGAGGCATAAATGTATCATTTTCTTCTGTTTTTAAATGTAACATTCATTTTATCAATGTATCGTAAGTTGAAAGAATATTTTAAATGCTTGCAGGATTCAGTGGTATACACATGTCCTCTATGCTTGGTGCCTTCAGTCACATCAATGACGGATTAGCCATGAACAAGTCAGAATTCTAGCTGGCCACTAGTTAACATTGCAGTAAATAGATACGATGAGGTGAGTTTAGTTAAGTCACTGAATTAATTACAACTGTGACAGTACAGGAACTTGGAGTTGGGGAAAAAAAAAATTCGGTAATGGGGGTGTTGAACTGGAGTCCTTTTACATACCTCCTTATGCTTCAAGTTATTACTGCAATGAAGGGTGGTGTAACCCCCACTCCCTTATTACCCAACAGCATAATTACTCCATAGCTCTAAACCTTCCACCTCCAAAATGAGGAACACTCTCTCTCATAATGTGGAAAAAGTGGGAAAAATGTGGAACACATAGCAACAGCTATCCCCTAAGGATCCCCTTAGAATGATAGCAACTACACAGCCAGTTATTAAAGGTAATTATATCATCTTTTAAACAGCATCACTCTGAGTAATGGCGAAATACCAGTCAAGTCCAGTGTCTCTCTTACCTCAGGTACATGCTTAGCAAGCACAATCATATTCTTCTGCATATCTCCGTCTGGGTAAAACACCTAAGGTGTTTTAACCCATGGAGACCACTACCTTATTATTAAGTAGGCCTGCCAGGGTGGTGTCCATATGCCTGAGAATAGATTCACCTACTACTAAAACATTACTGTGGGTAGATGCAGTCTTAGTGAGCATTAAAGGCTTGGAGTTTTCACTCTTGTGGCGACCATTTCTAGACAGAATGCATCTAGAGCACAACAAATTACATCTATCAAACTGTAAAAAAATCGTGAATGTCTTATATGTGTACTATAGACTGATACCAATCATATACGTACGATGACAATAAAAAGGCAAATGAATTAATACTTCCAGGTGCAAAACAAGTGCAACAAATTCCTTTAATTTGCTTATTGCTATCCACTTTATTCTGTTTAGCTCTGTGGTACTACTACATGCAGTTGCTGTGTCTTTCGGCTTATCCTGGTTAGGGGTCGCCACAGCGGAACTCCGGTCCGCTAATGTTTGGTAGTGGATTTTTACACGCCGAGTTACCAGCTCTGACACACAACCTTCAACGAAGGCACGCCCATTCATGCATGCCTCCACACAGAAGACACTATAGCTGAGAATCGAACGTGACAACGTCTTGCTGTGAGGCGACAACGCTACTGCAGCGCTACATGCAGTACTAGTGACAATAGTTAAGGACAGGCCTTGCTCAATGAAGAGATCCTGGCCTGAAAATGCATAATGTATAGAACCAGTCCTAGTCAGGATTTTAGTCCAAACGACACACACACACACACACACACACACACACACACACACACACACACACACACTCACACACACACACACAGGCAACTAGCAGAATCACCAATTCAGTTATGGTCATGTCTTTGACATATCAAGAGAAACCAATGACCGCAGCAAGAACCCACCATAGACTCCACAGAGAAGCCACTCCAGACAAGGCCTGAATCACACAACTAAATTATCTGAGGCAAGAATTCTGACTGCTGCTTCACTGTCTTACACAGTGCAATGAGTGCATTTACAAGTTTTACATAATGGACAAGTACTCTGCTTAAAAATGCGTACTGGAAGCAGCTATAACAAGTATTTCAAGATAAACATCAACAGCTTCCTGTAATCAGCATGGAACAGCGTGAAAATACCAGTTAAGTCCAGTGCCTTTTATTGAACAACAAACACATAATCAGTATTAGCCAATGGTATACATTATCAGTAAGATATCTGAGATTTCTTTTTCACTTCGATAGATGTGATTTGTTGAGTTTTGGATGCATTCTCTCTAGAAATGGAAATACATTTATTTTATTAGCTATATTACAAAGAAATGCAATTTAACTAGATGTTGTAAAGGGGAAAAACCAACCTGTAGCAAAACATGATCTATATCTGCAAGGAGAAAGTGGAATTTGTTAGCAGTAGAAGACAATGTGACCCTATTTACTACCCCGTGGTTTGACAATAAAAATATTGGAAACCAGAGAACATTCCAAAAGATACCTGGAGGCAATAAGTGACTCACAGATTCTTGAAGGTCAGCTGCTGTTTGCTTTCCAATCCGTTTCTGCCTTAAAAATGCACAACATCAGCCTTTCTAAGGAATGTAATGAATTGTTACCCATGACGTGTGCTTTATACAGGGAAAATATCATGTCACAGCTAAGAGTGTTCAAGAATCAATGTCACAACAAGGAGATAAGGATTGTGAGGATAAAGTAATCAACCGTTATCAGTGAGACAAACCTATAAAATCCTGCAGGGAGTATATCAAGGTCCTAAAATCTGTAAAGGAAGCAAAGCTACTTTGGTGTCAAACCGCTAATCCAGGAGGAAAATCATGTTAAAAAGGAATTTTCTGAGACACACACAAAAAAAAAAAAAAAAAAAAAATACATTCCACTATTAGTACCTACTGAGTGGATCTGAGCGATTATGTGATTTTCATGAACGAGAAGGGCAGTGAGATTGTCTGCGGTTTTAAATCAGTAGCTCTGCGAACAATGGAAGACAACTTTGCAACATGGTATGTGTCTTCTTGTCATACTCTTATATTCCCCTCCAATGTTTTACTGTGGACTAATGGAGTGGTTTGTCAAAAAGGGCACCCCATCTAAGCAGACTAACCCTACAGGTTCCCAATAAAAATGTTAGGACTGCACTGCAATCCATGGAACAGCGAGACTAAGCTTGTGAAAACAGGAATAGACACAAACCAAGTTCAACACTGCAATACATTATAGAATTTCCTTTCCTTTGAGGTGCAGGATCTTAGGATACCAGGACTGAGGGTGGTAAACTTCTCTGTGCTGGGGCAGGCATTAAGTCCTCCTACAAAAATGCTTTAATGGCAGTACAGTGACTTTCAAGATTTGGTGTTTTTCATTTTATTTTTTGTACTTTGAAGCCTGAAATCATGGGTCTGACATGACAGGCAGCCCTATACTAAATATGAAAGTTTAAGAAACTGCAGAAAGAATGCATTTAGGTTTCAGTATATGCACGCTACCTTGTGTTTCACACATTTATCTACATATAGCACTATTTCTTTCCTCCAAATCAGTATAATGCATAACAAGCGATACAAAGCCCTGGAGAAGTACAGAAAGATGAAAACATTCTGCTATTACCTGCTTGGAGGTGAAGCTTGCTTTCAGCAGTGAAGCAGTTAATGTACAAACTCTGTCTTTACAAATCCATGACAAGCATGCTAGCTTCTGCATTTCCAAAACCATAAATTACATGAAGTAACCCCCCTCCTCCCAATTTTTAAAACAAGTCCACACATTTAGAATGGGGTGGCTGGGACAGGAAGACTGTGGGTGAGGTTTTAGAGTTTGGGTTGAACACTGTAGCTTTGTTCATGTACAGTACTAAACCAAGCTACAGAACTAAAGTCAACAGCACAGGCAGTCAGAGACTGCAGCAAGTCGATCCAAGTCCCTGTGCCAGACCCTCACTACGCTGCAGAGTATGCATAGCAGGAACGCCTCCCAGCCAAGGTTAACCGAGGACAGCCTAAAATGAGATTCGTTCCCCAGAGATCAGCAATTTTCACATGTGTAAGCAGGTTTATGTCTGTGTGCCATTCTGTTTCAACAAGGATGATAAAAAAACAACTCTGGAAGAAATACTGTGGGACTTGGGGGGTAGGTTATGCTGTTACAGCAAGGCCTCACTTCTGACAAACACAGTTCTAGTCTGAAAATTGGTTAGTTGGGGGGGTTCCCTCACTTTTCAGCTCAATAAGAAACCACCAAATAATTTACTGATATGAATACGCATTCAGTGTGTATGTGTGCGTTTGGACAAATATGCATATATCTATCTATATCTATATATATATATCTATATATATATATATATATATATATATATATATATATATATATATATATATATATGGGTTCACTTTAAATAATCGAATGTTCAGAACATTGACGTTCTGATCATAGAGACCAGACCATCGATGTTCAGAACATCGAAGGTTTAAAGTGGAAGTGCCAGGTAATTGAGATTCTGGAATGTTGGTGTGTATGTGGGGCAGCAAGGTGCCCTGCATGTTGTGTGCGTCTGCCATCTGAGTGTTGGCATTGCAGGTAGGGTATTGGAAAATTTCCTGTTTAGCGCTACCGCATATAGCAGTAAACGGGAGATTTCCCTTACCCCACTGTAGTGTGATCTTGGAGTTGGAATATTAAAGTAGGGGTTGTGGGGGAGGGGCCCAGCCCCCGACATGGGGGTGTTTTTATGGCTCATTTTGAACATTTGATATTGAATATACATGTTCTGGTCTCGATGATCAGAACGTCGATGTTCTGAAAATTCGATGATTCAAAGTGAATCTATATCATCATCACCGTCATCATATATATATATATATATATATATATATATATATATATATATACACACACACACACATACACACACAAGCAAATACACACAAAGAGGGAGAGATACATAAATAATGCAGCAGGCCTGCATTTATCAATCAGAGCTAGCCTGCCATGGAGATGAGCAGAAAGCTGTGGTGTCTGTTAATCAAAAGGGGGGAGGGGACAGTAAACCCTAGTGTGCCAGTCTGGAAGGATTTTATGGCCTAACAGAAACATCAGGGATTTTATATAGCTGTACACATACCTCTGTCCGTTACCAGCTCCAGGTGACCCACTCCTTGACAACCTGCTTTTCTATGCCCACATTCAAGTTCTCCAAGTTCAAGCTCACAGTGTCTCTGTGATGCGGTGCACAGTGCTTCTCCCACCCACCTTATCCTCAGGAAGGGGGATGTGATGCACACTGCTTCTCCCACTGACTTTATCCTCACGGTGCACAGTGCTTCTCCCACCCACCTTATCCTCAGGAAGAAGGGGGATGTGATGCACACTGCTTCTCCCACTGACTTTATCCTCATGGTGCACAGTGCTTCTTCCACCCACCTTATCCTCAGGAAGAAGGGGGATGTGATGCACACTGCTTCTCCCACTGACTTTATCCTCACGGTGCACAGTGCTTCTCCCACCCACCTTATCCTCAGGAAGAAGGGGGATGTGATGCACACTGCTTCTCCCACTGACTTTATCCTCACGGTGCACAGTGCTTCTCCCACCCACCTTATCCTCAGGAAGAAGGGGGATGTGATGCACACTGCTTCTCCCACTGACTTTATCCTCACGGTGCACAGTGCTTCTCCCACCCACCTTATCCTCATGAAGAAGGGGGATGTGATGCACACTGCTTCTCCCACTGACTTTATCCTCATGGTGCACAGTGCTTCTCCCAACCACCTTATCTTCATGGTGCACAGTGCTTCTCCCACCCACCTTATCCTCAGGAAGAAGGGGGATGCAGTTTAAGTGAAATCAGAGTCAACCAACATCTTACTCGAGTTTTTACTCACTCTTTCTGGAGCAAGTCTCTTCTGTCATTGTGTATTTAGCTCATATTTGAAAGCAAACATGCTTTTGTGTTAAAGAATAAAATGCAGCTTAAATATTGGCAAAACAAGTGGTGCCACTACCAATGTATGCATGCCTTGTTTGGAACCTGGAAAACTCCAAGAGTTGTAATGTCCTTTTCTCCACAACAATGATGGCCTCAGTATTAAAATATATAGGTGTGTTAGGGAGGCTGCTAAGTACACATCTCATATGGAATACTGTAAGTGTGTGTGTGTGTGTGTGTGTGTGTGTGTGTGTGTGTGTGTTTGTGTATATATATATATATATATATATATATATATATATATATATATATATATATACATACCTTTGTCTGTCTGTGTATAACTGTATATGAAGTGTGCATGAGTTAGTGCATGATGTAAGCATGTTTATGGACTAAGAGATTTTACAATGTTGAATAGAATGTGCCAAACATCTTAGTGAAAGCAAATTCAAGCAACATGTCTTCAAAGATGTGTCCTATATCCCCTCTGAACTCCACTTGGACTTATCTGTGATCACTCAAGCATGCAAATTGCACTGAAAGCAGGCTGCCGCCTTAATCATAGAGCTCTTAAAATCTTGAATAAGTGCATAGTCACTGTGCAACAGATAACATTACAATAAAACTGTACCCCCAGTCTTAAGAAGGAGTGATGGTGTTTGGCCTGGGAAACAAATATGCACCCACTTCTAGCAACAGATTCATGTAGCTGTGGTCAGTGCTCATTCATCACTACCTGTAATACAAATTAACTGTTCTGTAGTTGGAAAAAAACATATCCACTTGTATGGATATTGTACAGAAACAAATCTTGTTCGTCCTTGTAATCTGCCTCCCACCCTAACTTATTGCTATTACCTCCAGTGTGAGTAAATTTAGGTCTTGGTGGCAAAGTGTGCCTTGTAGCAAGGGTGTGATGGCACAGGTTCCTGAGACAAAGTCAGCAATGCAGCGAGTCCAGCAGGCCTGGAATATGTGATAGGAGCTACTTATTGCTATTTCTGAGAGTCATGCACAGCTCGTTGCCGAGTTCTTCCTGCTTTCATTCCATCTGGTTCCAGCCTCCCACATGATGAGCACTCCAGACAATGCCTGTCTCGGATATCCATGCAGTACAGTGCAGTACCTCCACATTCCTCTAGGATATAGCACTGACTGCTCCAAACAGAGCGCCGCACATCGATGCACCTGGGAACAATTTACAAGCCTCCTACTCTGCAGGCTAAGCCACGAGCCACAGAGATTGTTAGACGTGTATTCCTGCATGGCACAATTTTTTGTACAAAGGCTGGCTGAAACTGGCTAGACTCTTCTGTTATGGACTTCTGTTACCACCATAGCTGGTAACAGTGTTATAGCACAGGAACTCAACTGCCCTGTCAGAAGCAGCAGAATGTTCCCTGCTCTACAGGCACTGTGTTTGATCATCTTCCACATGTCACAACTATCCTCTAAATTCCTAGTGGATGCCACAACGAAACCAAAGAGAACAGACTATCGAGCATGACTAAAATGTTACACAATTAGGAAAAAAGGTGGGGACATAGTTTGATGGAGATGGGCACTAACCATTAAGCAGCCACATGTAATCACCCCCAAGAGTGATTTTTATATTTAAAATACAACATTAGCAATCTTTTTTTTATTATTGCTCACAATCACAATTTTCAAACTGGCTCATTTGGGCAGCATAACAGCATACACTTCATTAAAAATATCACTTGGGATAACATAAATCCTTAGCTGCTGGTGGCATAATTAAATAAAAAGGATTCAGTCTGACACTTCGGTCATTTGAAGGTTGGTTTTAAACAGTGGCCTATGCTAAGTCAGTTTCAGTGGTGGAACAACAATATAGTCCTCACATGGCTGACTCCATAACTTAGTTAATGTTCAAGTAAATTCTAAAACCAGAATGCAAGGTTGGTGCAGTTTGCAAAGTAATGACTTACTGGGATACTGCCTGCACAAATGGGAGGGAGACTTACACCAAGACAAGAGCAGCATGCTGTTAAACGGTGGCAGGCAGCATTTCAGATGCAAATTGTCAGATTGCTTCTGATGTGAACATGCGCACAGCAAAACAAACTGAGTGCATCTTTTTGAAAGTCTGCTGAAGTGCATTTAGTGAAGCAGTTTTGCTCCAATCCCAGAATGCACAGTTTGTTGGTGTCACAGCTGACATGGGACAGATGCTCTTTGTAGGCTGCAGCAGTAGCAGTGGAATGGTGTGACTTGTCCTGGCTTGTGCCCTGGAACATTATTAACCAGTCAGTCTACAGACACAGACAGGGGTCATCAACATGCCATTACTGGTATACTGGACTTCATGCTATGGAAACTGTGGTACCCTGCCTCACAAAAGATTCTGCATCATAATACATTCAAGAATGAAACAGAGAATGTGACATTATCTGTCAGGAAGGGAAGGGTCACGTATTAGGTGCTTTGCTCCCAGTTTTATTTGTTTTCACCTAGTACCATGTCTTGACAGGCTTTCTCCCTTACATTCCTCTCTGACAACCCCCCCCCCCCCCCCATAAACTAATGTGTCCCACAGTACCTATTGGGACATGGCACATGATATCTCTTCTGAACACCTTATTAGCTACAGGTGTAGAAGTGTCTACTTACCTCAAAGTCTCTAAGAATACCAATCCAGCTATTTTACATCTTTATACACACAGACACACACACACACACACACACACACACACACACACACACACACTGAAAGAGACAAGCTGACAGACACAGGTAGTCCAGGATCCACTACTTCTACTAACTTCATCTGAACTTGCATCGCAGTAGGTCCATCACAAGAACTAATAAATAACAGCTGGGGTACATACATTTTCAAAATATACATACTCAAGTTAATTTTATTAGTAAATGTGACACAAATAAAAAAAATATTTTGCAAGGGGGCAAGTCCTCCTCTACCCCCATGTTACCCACCATAGCCCCCTTGCACTGCTATTACTCTAACTTCACGGCTGCTGCCCCTCTCAACGCCATCACTCACTTTTATACCAACTATTACAATCTTGCTTCCCTATAATGCTGCAATGAAATGTGAGCAAATGCCAATTCAAGATATTACACAAGGGATTGCAACTCGATCTTGGGTGATCCAGGTAACTCCAACCTGGCACACTCACATAAACAGATTACCAATGACAGTTTTACCTGATCAAACAAGATAATAAGGGATACACAGCAATATACAAGCATCTGCTGACCTCAAGACATGTGTGAGTGAGTATACACACACATATCGCAAGGCCACAAAAGGGACAGTACACAGGCTTTACCAAGGGAATCCTTGCTCAGGTTTACATCCTAGCATACCACAAAATCATAGATTCATAGGAAAATATGACTACTACATGCCTAGCTAACAACCAGTGAACAACGATGAGGATCAAACCTTGTATCTTGTGTTTGGGAGGTAAACACCTTAATCATTAGGACAACCCCGAAGAATAATAATAATAATTCCCATTTGTTACCTATGGCTGGCCCACCAGACACTCAGTCCCTTTTTAAGGACGACCTGGTAGCAATGTCTGGTAAACTGACTTGCTCAAAGTTCACAAACTAGACAAATGCATTGTTGGAGATGCTGAGTGACAAATTGGTCCGACAAGGGAGATGATTTCTCTAAGCTATGATACAGAATCAGAATTGCCTTGCTGTCTCTAATTATAGTGACTGCCAAAAAAGCAATTACTAGAAAATCAAAATCGAAATCTAAACCAACTATATTGGAAGTAGTGAATATAGTAACAGAGATAATACAACTGGAATTGAGATCTTTAGAAAAGGATAGAAACAAACTACATAGGAAAAATGTGAATTGTGGGAACAATACATACAAGGGAGGAATGAGGTTTAAAAGGCGACAGGACTTAAATGAGCTATGTAATGGTTGAGTGAGAAAGATTGGGTATTCATAGGTTAGTACTAGGCTAACTGACCTTGTGGGCAATTTTAAGCCTAGCCAATAACCTCATGTGAGAATCAAACCCTGCACCTTGTGTATGTAAGGTAAACACCTTAACCATTACGCCAACCTTAAGTGAAGTAAAATGCATGCAACTGGGAGTGTGTCGGTGTGGTTTGTTTTCATTTATATAAATGCATGATTGCCTCTGTAGTAAGTAATGGTTTAATAAAGATACTTCTTGTTTAAAAAAAGGCAGGAATTGAACAATGTATGTAATGTTGCTCAAGTTATATGATATATAGCAATATAGGTTTATAGGTTTATACTAGGCTATCTGCCCTAAGGCATTTATAAGCCTAGCCCAAAGTTATGTGGCTTGCGCCACCCCTTATGTTAGAAATAAAGTGTCCATTAGTTTGTTGTGCCTCTGCCTAACTAATTTATTTTTTTGATTCATCACAGCCTTTGCTTCCCATCTAGATATTAAGCAAGCTGTCATGTAGCCAAGGCATTGAAATATTGTTTTCTTTACCACCTCATTTTTGTTTTGATTGGATTCTCATAGTGATAGCTTGTTGGCAAGCAGGGAAGCAGTGTATATGTGAAGTATAACGTTTATGTTACTATACGAGTACTTTTATATGAATGTAAATTTGCTTATGTCACAAGGGATAATTCAATAAGAGTTTGGAAAAAAAACTAGGCCAATGAGGGTTGAGATAATCAAACCCCGTACCACAGGAACTACAGCTCAAAGCCTTAACATTCTGCACTAATCGCTAGTATCTAAATACGGAACACACAACAGCTTCCTTTCTAGTATCTTCCTCAATGGCCTTGCCTCCGCCCTAAACGTGGGTCTTCAGTGCTACTTTATGGCAGCTCCACTTTGTGGGGTATGCCATAGTACAACAATTACTAGCTACTTGGGAAATGGGGTTCAGGAGGGCTCTACAAAATGCATTTTATGCAACTTTTCAGCACATGCAGCATTCAAAAATGGACAAATGCACTTCATTTGAGGGAAGACGAGGAAAAACCGAAGACAGATTCTTTTACAGGCAGCTAAAAGAAAGCAGCAAATTGGGACACAGCTGGAGATGTTTAGCACTATTAAACATGAAACCAGTTCCTCAAGAAAGTAAACGTGATAATCACATCACACTGGTTACTTTCACTGGAATCACTAAAGTGACGCTTTGAAAAAGTTTATTTAGGAATCACTCTTTATGGTAAACAAAACATTTTAAAGCCCAACAAACCTCTCTTATCTGGATTAAAGTTTTTTTCTTTCTTTTTTAAAGTAAGAATGCATTTTCATGACAATCACCTCTTAACAAGTATCTTCTCATTGCAAAGAGGGTGTTTTAAGTTTGAAAACTATCACATCCCCTAGGGTTCCCAAAGTGCATACTTCTTACAGACACAATGAAAAGAGGCCATTACTGGGGAGTGGGAACAGACCCACAGCATTATGGTCTGTTAATGTTGTTAAGATCAACATAAAAAATTTTCAAGGTCATAAAGCAGAACATTTTAAGGAAGCATCTACTGAAACCACGAGAGCAGTGGATTTGTCATAGTTCTTTGTTACCTCAGCAACAAAGCAGCAAATCTTATACACTGACAGATGGAATCCCAAACATATGATACTAAAAACATCGGAAATCCAAAACATCTGGAGCATCATAAAGTTTAGAACTTGTAAATGGTGTGATATTTACAGACATCCGCAGTACTGAAATGCTTAAAAAGAAGTCCCAGAAAATTGTGTTAGTCTCGTGCCTGACTGACTACTGGATTTATTTAGTCAGGAGAAATTGTAAAATAAGGTAACATTCATATGAAGCAGTAATCCCAAAGTTATTTGTATGAAGTGGTAATTCTGACACAGAGGTATTCAATGTAACAACGCAGTAATCCTAATTTACAGAGTTGTTCAAAGATAACATCAATTCAGACCAGCTGCATTACTCAAGGGAAAACAGCAGCTTAAATTACCCTGCTTGTCAGAAATTACAGAGCCAGTGTGATTCTTCCCAACTCAGGTTCATCAAAATTAAAATAATAATTTGGGACTGTAGCAAAATGAAGTTTTTTTTTCTGTAGAGGCCAAGTCCAGACCCTTGCACCCCTACTATGTAATCAGCTTTGGGTTGTTGTACCTCAGAGTATGGAAACCATCAGATGATCGTAAAACTTGACTTCTTGGAAACAGGCAGTTTTCAGTCAATTATCCAGTCTATAACCTGAAATACTGTGGTGTTGAAATTAAGAATTTAAAGCTACTTTTTTTATAAAGGCAGAATTCAACTACAACACTTATAGTCAAACACAGATAAAACACTAAAGTTACTGTACTTCTCACATACAATACAAATCCCAAACTGCTGAGTAGCACACAGTAGCATTATAAAATTACAGCCCTGATCAAAGTAAGTGCATAAAATGAAGTACACAATTTGTTAGCAAATAAAGCAGTTTTTGTTCACCTGACATACCCATTCATAGAGCCACAGGTCACAAACCCTAGCAACATTTCCTATGTTGGGGCTGCGGTGGTGCAGCGGTTAGCGTTGCCACCTCACAGCAAGAGGTTCTCTTTTTCTATTCCCGGCTGGGATGCCTTCTGTGTGGAGTCTGCATGTTCTCCCTATGGTCACATGAGTTTCTTCTGGGTGCTCCAGTTTCCTCCCACATCCCAAAGACATGCTGTAGGTGGATTGGGCACTCTCAATTGGCCCAGTGTGTGTGTGTGTGTGTGTGTGTGTGTGTGTGTGTGTGTGTGTGTGTGTGTGCGTGTGCGTGTGTGTCTTCTGTGGAAGGTTGGGGGTCAGGCTGGCAACTTGGCACTGTAAAACTCCACTGCCAATCGTTCTGCAGACTACTGTTCTGCTGTGGCGACCCCTAACCGGGATAAACCAAAAGGAGATGATGATAGGGTTCAGCTACATCCTTAAAAAGTGATGTCATTTGTTTACGTGAATAAGCATTTTTTGCTGTCAGCTAAAAAAAAAAGTGTAATCCAAAAAGTTATTGTTACCCAAGGAGTAAATGCCCGCACACCAAACACAGTCCAGTAACAAATAAAATAATGATACCAAGGTGTCAAGATGAACAAAGGCTGTAACTGTAAAAAATCATCCACTAACAGCCAGTATCTTCCTTAAGACCTCACTTTATTCGAACAACAGGAACAGAGGTAAGCGCTTTCACCCTAATACGGCTTTTTCAGACCTTATACAAACAAGCACAGTTATACTTCATTATAAATAGAAAAAAGCGCCAAAAAACACTCTACTGATTAAAGTAACAGCTGACTGCAAAACAGAGTAGATGTCACAAACAACACACAGGTATATCGATACAAATATATCAGTTCATTAAAAACATCATCATAAATGTCTAAAAGCAATATAAAAACTACACCTATTGCTCATAACATAAGTACCCCCCCCCCCCATAAAACCCAGAAAATGTGGAAGCATGTCAAATAAAGATGGTTCCTATGCGTGAACCCAATGCCTAGGAGTGCTGTAAAAGGCAGTAAGAATGACACTACTATCTCAGCCCTCTGGACTTAAGGAAAGGCTTCAGTGGCATCTTGTCATTCAAACCAGGGATGGTATCAGCCCTCAACCTAATAATCCACTTCGCTTCTTGCTTCTCCGTCCTATTTCTTATATCCCCTCCTCTGAAGCTACTGGGGATGACTTCCATAACTCTGAAACTAAATTCAGGAGTATTATCAGTGCAACTAATATGTCTAGACAGAGCGTTTACAGTGGATCTAATCCTAATTTGATAGAGATGTTCCCTAATTCTGTCCCTTAGCCTTCTGTCCGTTTTTCCAACATAGAACACCCTGCATGCTGAACAGGATGCAAGGTATACCACATGTTCTGACATACAGCTAGCGGTGACTCTAAACTCAAACCTCATACCATTGTTAGGGTGTATGAATGTAGTACTGCGATCAATATATCTGCAAAAATTACATTGATTGCATGGTAATGTACCTATCTGCTCATGGCTACCTCTCCTTTGTTTTGGACGACATAATAACATCTTCAAATTAGGTTTCCTCTTATATACAAACTGCTGGGTTTCCCCTATAACCTCTCTGATATCAGGATCCACTGTCAACACCTCCCAATGAGCTCTAATTGCATCCTTAATATTCCCTGTATCCTGGGTATAGAACAATGGAACTCTAACCTCAACCCTCCAATTAGGTGTAGTTACCATCTCCTGCTGAACACTATTTGCCTCATGTCTCACTAAATCTGAAAAATATAGGCTAGCTCTACCCATTCTTAACACCGAAAGGCCAGACATGCCCTTCACTACATCTTCCTCTTTATAAGCTCTTTCTCTAAATCTATTACATAAATCATTAAGTGCACTATCAAAACCTTCATCTGAGGGATTATACCGTGAGGCTCTCATAACTTGACCTTTCACTATATTCCTGAACATATACCCAGGGTGCATACTATGTCTATGTAGAAGGGCATTCCGATGGCATGCTTTCCTGTATACACCTGTATTCAGGAACCCATTCGTTAATCTCTCTACACAGACATCAAGAAAAGATATCCATCTGTCAGAGAATTCATGACAGAATTTCAAGTATGGGATAACCGATTAACACGATCCATAAATACAATCAGTTCCTCTTCCGTACCTTTCCAAATGAGGAAGATATCATCCGCAAAGCACCTGTAGAAAAGAATATTTAAAGGGAACTCATCCAATTTAAACAAATATTCTGCTTCCCATGCAGCCATAAACAGGTTGGCATAGCCATCCCAATGCATGGTAACTCCGTGAACCAAAACAAAAAACATTACTCTCTAATACCACCTCAAGAAATAGAAACAAGAGGTCCAACCTGGAATCCCTAAATTCAGTGTGATGTTTCAAGTAGTCATGAACTCTATCAACACGTACCTCATTTGGAATCACAATAAATAAGGAATGGACATCTAACATTACCATTATAAAAGGGCATTGAGTTGGTATTGTCCTCATACACTCATGCAAGTCCAAAAGGAATTGTTTAGTGTCTTTTAGTATATAAGGATTAGTGTCCACAACTGGACGCAAAAACCTCTCTACGTAAATAGAAAAAGGTTTTGTTGACCACCCCCTGCCTGCAACAATAGGCCTCATAAGGGGGACACGCCCATCCTTGTGGATCTTGGGAAGGCCATGTATTACAGATAGGAGGGGGTCACTAAGAAACAGATACTCATATAATTCTTCAGTGATGACGTGACTCTTAAGTAGATCATCCAACATCCCATGTATCCTATATACGATTACCAATTGTGTCCTGTTCAATTGCACAATAAAACTGTTCATTCCCCAGCATCCTCTCCATGGCCTGATCATAAAATTCAGTATCCATCACTACCAGACAACCTCCGTTGTCAGCGGGTCTGATGGTGATGGAATGTTTATTTCTTAACCCAGCTAAAGATTTCCTTTGACTAAAAGTCAAATTCCCTCTGATCCTACTTCTTTTATCCTTGATGGCCATTTCACGTAGATCATTCTCTACTAATTTACTGAAAGCTGCTACCAGTGGTGGAATACCTGGGACATAGACACTGAGTTTCTTGAACCGCTCAGATCTAGACACATCACACCTGCTGGTGAACTCTAATTTAAGGCACAAATTCCTTATGAACAATCTAAAGTCCACTATAATATCGGTGATGACACTAGTACTGGTTGGAACAAACATCAGTCCTTTGGACAGCACTGTTAACTCATCTATAAAGAGTCTACGAGAAGATATATTATAGACTAATGAATCAAAGTCCTCTCCCACATTTTCTTGAGATTCTGGTTGGTTTGGAAGTCTGCCGATAACTTCCTTTTCTGCCTGCCTCTGCTCATTGACCTCATTCTCCCTCCTCCCCTGGGCATAGCAAAGATGGGGAAAGGGCGCTGGGCAGTATCACTGCCCATCCCACTGGGCTCACCAATATGTGAATCTATGTTATTTGTTTTCCTCCTTACTACTGGTTCTAAGATCTGTCCACTAGAAATAGTATTCATACTCCTATCATTCCCTGTGCCTACAGCACTTGTTCATGCCGTACTTACACCCTCCTCAACACCACCTGCTTCTTTCACATTCATCCTATTTGCACCAGGGTCCTTGCCAATAAGCGGCCCCTTAAAAGTATTAACTGTTACAGTATGTACAACATTACTTTGAGAATTGTGCGGTTCTCCCACACCTACAAAATCAGAATCTCTAGATACAGTTAATCTGTTAACTACATCATTATTATTACGATAATTAAAGTCCATTCTGGGCCAAGTGAGGACATTGCCCAATGAAAAATCTTCAATGTCCCTCCTCAATTTGTTCTGCTTTTGAACAAGCAGCTGCTTCTCATATAACAGAACATTGTCTAGTAACATTTCAACTGCTCCATCCACTACTGTTATTGAAAAACATTCATATAGCAGCTTTTGTTGACTAATAATATCACTACGGAAACTGTCCTCTTCAGCTGTAAAAAAATTAATTGTGCAAAGTCATATACTTGAGGCTTACCTCTATGTTCAATTGCTGCCATTTAAACAGCAAATCTGGAAATAATGTCCTACTCATCGGCATTTTCAACACTCTCAAACCCCTCAGTATAATCTTCCGATGAATACAGACTTCAAAATGCTGCCTCTGAGTTTGCAGCCGTTTCAATTTTAGAAAGTCTGTTTCTAACTTGTCTAATGCAGACTGCAACTTCACTGGATCATAGGATTCTACGGACACCTCACTGATGTCATCATCGGTTGCCTCATAGAGCATCAATGGATTAACAGTTCCAGCTATGCAGCTCAGGAAATGATCTACACCAGGTACATCATCTTTCTCCTTGTTCGGTACATAAGGCAACTCAACAACACCATCATCCCTTCCAGCCATGTCTCCGAGGGCACACCAAAAGCAGCAAAGAATAATCCAAAAAGTTATTGTTACCCAAGGAGTAAACGCCCCGCAAACCAAACACAGTCCAGTAACAAATAAAATAATGATACCAAGGTGTTGAGACGAACAAAGGCTGTAAGTGTAAAAAAAAATCATCCACTAAGAGACAGTATCTTCCTTAAGACCTCACTTTATTCGAACAACAGGAACAGTGGTAAGCGCTTTCACCCTGATAGGGCTTCTTCAGACATTATACAAACAAGCACAGCTATACGTAATTATAAATAGAAAAAAGTGCCAAAAAACACTCTACTGATTAAAGTGACAGCTGACTGCAAAACAGAGTAGATATCACAAGTAACACATAGGTATATCGATACAAATATATCAGTTCATTAAAAACATCATCATAAATGTCTAAAAGCAATATAAAAACTACACCTATTGCTCATAACATAAGTAACCCCCCCCATAAAACCCAGAAAATATAAATAGTATTATCAGTGCAACTAATATGTCTAGATAGAGCGTTGACAGTGGATCTAATCCTAATTTGATAGAGATGTTCCCTAATTCTGTCCCTTAGCCTTCTGTCCGTTTTTCCAACATAGAATGCCCTGCATGCTGAACAGGATGCAAGGTATACCACATGTTCTGACATACAGCTAGCGGTGACTCTAAACTCAAACTTCATACCATTATTAGGGTGTATGAATGTAGTACTGGGATCAATATATCTGCAAAAATTACATCGATTAGGATTAGATCCACTGTCAATGCCCTATCTAGACATATTAGTTGCACTGATAATACTCCTGAATTTAGTTTCAGAGTTATGGAAGTCATCCCCAGTAGCTTCAGAGGAGGGGATATAAGAAATAGGACGGAGAAGCAAGAAGCGAAGTGGATTATTAGGTTGAGGGCTGATAACACCCCTGGTTTGAATGACAAGATGCCACTGAAGCCTTTCCTTAAATCCAGAGGGCTGAGATAGTAGTGTCATTCTCACTGCCTTTTACAGCACTCCTAGGCATTGGGTTCACGCATAGGAACCATCTTTATTTGACATGCTTCCACATTTTCTGGGTTTTATGGGGGGGGGGGGTACTTATGTTATGAGCAATAGGTGCAATTTTTATATTGCTTTTAGACATTTATGATGATGTTTTTAATGAACTGATATATTTGTATCGATATACCTATGTGTTATTTGTAATATCTACTCTGTTTTGCAGTCAGCTGTCACTTTAATCAGTAGAGTGTTTTTTTGGTGCTTTTTTTTATTTATAATGAAGTATAGCTGTGCTTATTTGTATATGCTCTGAAGAAGCCCTATTAGGGTGAAAGTGCTTACCACTGTTCCTGTTGTTCGAATAAAGTGAGGTCTTAAAGAAGATAATGGCTCTTAGTGGATGATTTTTTAAAGTTACAACCTTTGTTCGTCTCGACACCCTGGTATCATTATTTTATTTTTTTGAAAAAAAGTATGATTTCAATTGTAATCAAGAATGTTGTTTTTGTTTTATGAATTTATTAGTTTTATGTTGCAGGTATATGAAATGAATTACTTGGCTCCTATTTTAGCCATGCCCTAGTTACAACATAAAACAATACATAAGTTTAGTAATAATACTAAGAGTAATGAAACAACAGTATTAGAATATCTATCGTAAATAAGAAAACTACAAGTCAGTTTAGCACTGTTGGTGAACATCCTTTACTAAAAACTACCTGGTGTAAATAATTTGTGATAATGATCAGGTGACAACACACTAGATGCATGCAGTAACGTACATTTTGTTTGAAAAGGAGAGATGTGTTGGCATTACTTTTAATTCATTAGAAAGACAATTCCGTATCAGAGAGCCAAACAGTGAGAAGACCCCGCATTCACAAAATATGGGATGTCTGGGGATTTATAATGGATATCTCTGTTGCTCAGTTTGAGGTGAAGTTCTAAAACCTGAGAAGCTTGTGAAAAAAACCTAACTTGGCCAAGACAGATCAATTTACAGATCAGAGAGGAAACCGGGAATTTGTCACTGTCTTATGTGCAGCTAACTTATAGTAACTATGGAGGTGCAGTGCTGCTGGGTATTGGGTGCACAAGAGAGGTTCACAAGCAGTTACTAAGCAAGCAATCCAAAAGTCCACTGAGGAGATCACCCCAATTTTCTGATTCACCCACAGAAATGCATGGTTAAGTGACTAGCTCAGTCATACAGTTGGCAAATGGAGGCTTATGGAACCAAACCTTGGACTACAGAAAGCTTATTTGCTCTTACTGCCAAACAAAATTCCAAGCATCTGGCATAAGGCTAGAACCTACACTGTTCTGACCTTCCAGCATTAAAGGCAAGTGAGCTACATGTTGAGAAACTAACATTTTTCATTTCATGTTTGCCAAAATTGGAGCTACAACCCCTTCTGGCTGCCTCTCAACAGCTTCTTTTCTAGGAAGGTTTGAGAGTCTATGGGAGGTGGTAAGCACAGTTTATTTTACTGGTAAGGCTTAGGACTGCCATCTGTACAGATAACAGATGATTTAAACATACTCCAAAGTATTTGTATGTCTGCAAACTTTTCTACGTATTTTTGAGACATCACACGACAGAACGTGCAGCATGTGGTTTTCTTCCTTTTTCCTCCTTGAATCTGTTTTATGCTACTTCATCTCAGCCAAGCCTGCCTTCCCAAGTAACCCTTGCTGAAAAGCACCAGGATGAGGCACTCACACTGTTCTCACCATCTAAGAGGTAAGACGGCCATTTTGAGCATGTTATCAATTTAATATAGCAACAGAAAAGTTTTGCAAGTTATATGGCGACACAGTAAGGACGCACTCTGTACCCACTCATCAAGTAAACCAGTCATCTTCTAGGTTCATAGGTGTATCCATTTGTTAATGCAAGGGTCACAATGTCTAGTTTAGTGGCTTGTTTAGGGTCACACAACAGGCAAACGAGGGCTGAGGGAATCAAACTCTGTACCACATACAGATCCTAGCCTTAACCCTCTGTGCTAACTGGCACGGAGGCTGAAGGAAGCAAGCCTTCCACAAGTTCAGTATCTAATGAACGCAGCAGTAAAATTCTGCAAACACTATGCACTGATGCATTTAATGTATACATTATTAACGCAATAACCAATGACGTGGTGGATTTACCCACGGTTGGTGTGGTTTAATCATGAGGGCGAAGCCCGAGTGATTAAAGAAAGCCAACCGTGGGTAAATTTCAATATACCACAACCACAGAGTCGGTTATTGGTATTATACAATGACATTATTTAAGAAAAAAAATACTTACTTTTCTTAAATAATGTCTTTGTATAACGGCGCATTACTGTTCTTCCACTGGTTGTGGTACACTGCTTCTGTATGGGACTTGCGTCCCACACATGCCCAGTACATCAATGCTTATAAACGGAAGCAATGGAGAAAAGAAAGTCTCTGTTGCTCCGTTATTTTTTTTTATTATTTGTTTAAAAAAATATATTTTGAGGACTTTACATTAATGGAAAAAAGTCCAGGCGACCGGACCTTTTTTCCGTTGGTATATTGTGGGATTGACAACAGGCACGCTGGCCAATCAGCATGCACATTTTGAAATATTAATGGGGGGTCATTGTATAATATACATTTACTTATAACTAGATAGAAGGAATGACCTGATACACTTGTGCCAACTACAGTGAACAGATGAAACCAAAATGTTCCTAAGCAGTTGTATATAGTCAGCTCATACTTCTTAAAACAGATACAATTGCACAGCTACTGACTATATTGGTTATAGAAGATCAGGAAAACAATAAATAGGACAACGAAAGAAAAATATATTCTGAAGGAGCTACAGTGTCTGTGTATGCAGACAGCACAACATGGTAAACATTTTAACATATGAAGGCAAGGCAGGGAAAGAAACTGGACCATTTAAAACAGTGACAACAAACTAGATTTGTCAATTCATTATACCTTTACTGTAAAATAAATTAAATTTGGCCAGCACAACAGGACCCGAAAAGCAACAATTAAGTACAATGCTGTAAATCCTTTTGTGTGGCCAATACCAACACAAACGCAGCTTATTCAAAAGCTTTTATTAGATCTCCAAATTAAAACCAAGCGCTTTCTCCCAGACACTACCGGGCTTTCTCAAGGTAAAACAATTTGGTAACTCATGCCATTTCATTTATACTCTAGACAAGGTTACATGTCTCAGTTAATTAATGCCTATTGATATTTTAAAGTAAAATACAAAGAAATGTAAAAATATAAAATTGTAAAAATGCAAAAATGTAAAGTTTTATATAAAGTTTTGTATAAAACAATCTTATATCCAAACAATAAAGCAGCACTATTGTGTTAGTTAACCATATTCTCAGGACAAGTAAACATACCCCCAATAAAACCCCAAACTTCCTCCTGTTTTTCTTTTATGCGTTTACTTTTAAAGCCTTGTCATTAAGGTCCTAGTACAACCCAAGCAGAACCCTGTAAGACAAATAATTTCCTCCTTTACACTCTAGCTTGTCTCATTTTTAAAACACTATTAATGTTGATGTTCTCATTCATACCGGGAAACCTACTAGCATCCAATTTAAGTTGCCAAAGTAGTTCACGGTATTCTAGTTTTGTTTCCCAGTTGCCACCTCTAACTTCAGGGGCAACTTGCTCAAGGACAATAAACCTTAAACGCATATTTTCACATGTCAACAGATGTTTGTAAAAAGCATTGCTTTCCTTGTGGTTACTGATGTCGTTCAGGTGTTCATACATCCTTCTTCTTAAAACCCGCTCTGTTTTTCCAACATAAAACCCTTTACATTCTTCACAAAACCCTAGATAAACCACACCTTTCACCCCACAATTATAATGTTTTTGGGGTCTGTAATTAAATTTCCTAGAAGGCAAATATAAAGTCCCCCCATTTAACATGGCATAACATTGTCTACAGTTCCCACAAGGAAAAGTTCCCAGTTTCTTCTTGGTGTTATCATATTTAATGTCCTTGAGCAAGTTGCCCCTGAAGTTAGAGGTGGCAACTGGGAAACGAAACTAGAATACCGTGAACTACTTTGGCAACTTAAATTGGATGCTAGTAGGTTTCCCGGTATGAATGAGAACATCAACATTAATAGTGTTTTAAAAATGAGACAAGCTAGACTGTAAAGGAGGAAATTATTTGTCTTACAGGGTTCTGCTTGGGTTGTACTAGGACCTTAATGACAAGGCTTTAAAAGTAAACGCATAAAAGAAAAACAGGAGCAAATTTGGGGTTTTATTGGGGGTATGTTTACTTGTCCTGAGAATATGGTTAACTAACACAATAGTGCTGCTTTATTGTTTGGATATAAGATTGTTTTATACAAAACTTTATATAAAACTTTACATTTTTGCATTTTTACAATTTTATATTTTTACATTTCTTTGTATTTTACTTTAAAATATCAATAGGCATTAATTAACTGAGACATGTGACCTTGTCTAGAGTATAAATGAAATGGCATGAGTTACCAAATTGTTTTACCTTGAGAAAGCCCGGTAGTGACTGGGAGAAAGCGCTTGGTTTTAATTTGGAGATCTAATAAAAGCTTTTGAATAAGCTGCATTTGTGTTGGTATTGGCCACGCAAAGGGATTTACAGCATTGTACTTAATTGTTGCTTTTTGGGTCCTGTTGTGCTGACTTTATTCTTTTGGCTTGGGCTACATTCATTTCTGACTTTACTGGTTTTGTTATGGCAGAAGGAACGGAAAGTGACATTTTTGTGCATACACCGGTTTTACTCAGAGAGGACCCTGAGAACGCTCCGGTTACTCGAGGAGAATATAATCAAATTCTATTGTTGCTTACACAGCTCACTAACTCCCTAAATGAGCGTAACATGGTTTCATCCTCTGGCTTACCTGGGAATTGGCAACAAATGGTTGATTCCATTGGTAGATGCTGTTCTTCACCTGTGCACACTAGAAGTCCCGAGTGTTCAAACAAAGGAAAGGGTAGCAGTCTTGCCAACACTTCAAAGAACAACGATGGTGCAGTACAGACTAAACCTAAAGTTGTACCTAACTCAAGCAGTAATGAGCAGAGGCAGAACTTTGACTTTAGCGCATGGACTAGGCACCAATTCTCGTTCCAACCAGGTACTGTGAATCATGAGTTTATTCGAAATGCGGAAGTTGATTTTGGTGATTTTAAAGAAAGACTTTATTCTTTTAAGAACAATCAAATTGAAATTGACTATTTAAAAGAGTGTATTAATGTACAAAGGGTGCCTAAAGGCTTGCGTTTTTTCAAATTTCCAAATAATGTGCAGACAGGCACTGTGTTTTATGATCAACTTTGTACTATTTTTAATAGGGCTGGCATTGAAATGCTTAAATGTATGGTAACTGAATATGAAAATAGAGCTGACAGATTGTTAAAGGATTTGAATGATTTAAATGAGAGGTTACTTAATGACAATAAATTTATTAGTTTTAGAAGGGATTATGACAAAACTTTTACTGAGGTTGACCAACACTGTATGAGGGTTTTGAACCGGAAAATGAGGAAATTGGAGCGTGATTTAAATGAATACAAAGAAGGGAGGGCCTTCCCACTACCTGTTTCCAAATCATGGAAAAGTAACAGCAACAAAGGGGTTGTTTTAAACGGGGGTGAAAGGAATAGATTTGATAGCTATGGGCCTGTGACTGTTGACACATTAAGGAGAAGTGAAAGGATAGCAGAAAGAAATAGGAAACAGTCTGTGCAGGATTTTCAGCAACCCCCGAGAAGGGGGAAGGGGCGGAATTTCCAGCAGAACAACTGGAATTATCCGCAGGATTAGACAACATTATTTTTAATATGTATGAATCTCCTGTTGTTACAAACGAAAAACTAATTGTACATAGAAAGAATAACTTTACTATTTTCAATTTCACAGACTGTGAAATAACAAATAACCACTTTGAATTATTTTCAAAAGGTTTCCACTTTGTTCCTGAAAAACCTTTTCAACTCACAAACCTTTTAATTGATTTGAAGCTTTTTGTCAGGCAAATGAATTTGAACATACTTTTTAAAGGTCAGGAACATTCAACCAAGGAGTTATCCAGGAAAAGCACGTTCAACCCCCCTACACACCCCTCCTTAAAAGTATTTGAAACCTTAGTAGAAAGGGAAATTAGATGTATAGGGCAAGGAAATTTCACCAGACCCGCATCGAACCTTACAAAAGACGAACTAACCCTGATTGAACTTTTTAAGAAAGAAGGTATCAGAACAATGAAACCAGATAAGGGGGGGGAGCTGTAATTATGTACACGGTTGACTATGAATCCAGTATGCATACCATGCTCCAAGATGTACAGCAATACGAACTTATTTCTAAAAATGAAATCAATATAGCTTTTGCTAAGATTAACTACCAAATCCAAGACTTTTTGTTACAAAAAGCAATCAACGAGCAACTATACAACTATTTATTTGTTGCTAAGCCAAAAATAGCACAGATCTTTGGTATTCCCAAAACCCATAAAACCTGGGACCCACTAAGATTTAGACCTATTGTGGCTGGGGCTGGAAGTATAACTGAACCACTAGCTAAGTTTATCGATTATTCCTTAAAAAAATTTGTTTCCAGGATTTCTCATATTTGTAAAGACTCCTGGGAATTTTTAAAAGGAATTGATCAAAAAAACATTTGATGAAAACATCCTAATGGTTACAGTGGACGTGGTGGAACTTTTTCCGAGCATTCCACACCAATTGGGCCTGGAATGGTTTGGTGCCACATTGTCAAAAGAAGCAGGTTTCAGTCCAAAAGTTACTAATCTTTTGTTGGAACTCATGGAAATGGTTCTTGACAATGATTTTATTCATTTTAATGGAGAATTTTATAGGCAGAGAAAAGGGGTAGCAATGGGCTCACCCTGTGCCTCTCTATATGCCAATATTGTCCTGTACCATTGGGAAAAGGAATATGTGTTTGCAAGTAGTTGGTGTCAAGAGATTTTGTACTACAGGAGGTTTTTGGATGATATATGTATTTTATGGAAAGGTAGTGAACAGGATCTTTTAGAGTTTTTGTCCTATATTAACAACTCAACAACCTTCTTGAGATTTACCCATGACATTGACAGGAATCAGCTACATTACCTAGACGTCACCCTATACAAAGACAATACCAATCATTGTTTTCAATCAAAAATATTCAGGAAGACTACTTACTCAAACTCATTTCTGCACTTTCAAAGTAATCACCCTTACAGCCAAAAGAAAGGCATAGTAAAAGGGCAGTTAATAAGGGGATCAAGGATGTCTAGTACTTTGGAGGCCTTTTGTGAAGAGATTGAGATTTTAAAAGGCTTTTTTCTTAAAAAGGGTTACCCAACATACCTTATAAATAAAATGAGCCAAGAAGTTAGTAAGGGGAGGGATAGATTATACCCACCCTTGTTAGGAACTGCTTCGAGCATGGCTCATCCAAAAACAACAAAAGACAGTTCTAACCTTAGAAACAGTTTTATTTACACTTATGCAGTTAATTCGGATGAATTTGAAGAGGTTATTCAAAGGTACTGGCGTGTACTCACTTCACATGATGACACAAAGCCTTATACCACACCTTGCCCTCATTTTATTAGAAAGAGGAACAAAAACCTTAAAGAATTACTGGAGGCTAAACAAGACATTAAATATGATAACACCAAGAAGAAACTGGGAACTTTTCCTTGTGGGAACTGTAGACAATGTTATGCCATGTTAAATGGGGGGACTTTATATTTGCCTTCTAGGAAATTTTATTACAGACCCCAAAAACATTATAATTGTGGGGTGAAAGGTGTGGTTTATCTAGGGTTTTGTGAAGAATGTAAAGGGTTTTATGTTGGGAAAACAGAGCGGGTTTTAAGAAGAAGGGTGTATGAACACCTGAACAACATCAGTAACCACAAGGAAAGCAATGCTTTTTACAAACATCTGTTGACATGTAAAAATATGCGTTTAAGGTTTATTGTCCTTGAGCAAGTTGCCCCTGAAGTTAGAGGTGGCAACTGGGAAACAAAACTAGAATACCGTGAACTACTTTGGCAACTTAAATTGGATGCTAGTAGGTTTCCCGGTATGAATGAGAACATCAACATTAATAGTGTTTTAAAAATGAGACAAGCTAGACTGTAAAGGAGGAAATTATTTGTCTTACAGGGTTCTGCTTGGGTTGTACTAGGACCTTAATGACAAGGCTTTAAAAGTAAACGCATAAAAGAAAAACAGGAGGAAGTTTGGGGTTTTATTGGGGGTATGTTTACTTGTCCTGAGAATATGGTTAACTAACACAATAGTGCTGCTTTATTGTTTGGATATAAGATTGTTTTATACACAACTTTATATAAAACTTTACATTTTTGCATTTTTACAATTTTATATTTTTACATTTCTTTGTATTTTACTTTAAAATATCAATAGGCATTAATTAACTGAGACATGTGACCTTGTCTAGAGTATAAATGAAATGGCATGAGTTACCAAATTGTTTTACCTTGAGAAAGCGCTTGGTTTTAATTTGGAGATCTAATAAAAGCTTTTGAATAAGCTGCGTTTGTGTTGGTATTGGCCACGCAAAAGGATTTACAGCATTGTACTTAATTGTTGCTTTTCGGGTCCTGTTGTGCTGACTTTATTCTTTTGGCTTGGGCTACATTCATTTCTGACTTTACTGGTATAAATTAAATTTGATTGCTAACTATTTTCCTGTTTACACAAACTTTTTTTACTGGGTTTCAAATGACAAAGAAATATCTTTACTGTATTTTGTTCTTTTTTTATTTATTGCAGTACTGTACACTGTGGCATTATGTACTTGGAATCCCCCCCATGAGGTAATTAATGATTTGCTGTGAAGAAACACTGACTCAAGAAACAAAATGTAAGAAGAACTTAAATGTTATCTTATGTAAATAATGACGATATGACAACATTCCATTATTTATTTTGTTTATTACTTTATGTGACATTTATTTCTTCTAAATGCTTTGGAATTTTTTTGCTCACTTTTGATTTTACAAAATTGAGATGGGCCCAAGACTGGCCAGTGATGTGGACCATACCAGTCAAACAGTTGACAGCTTTTTTTTTTTTTCAAAAAAAAATTTTTATTGGCAATTTTGTTTTAATACAATAAGAACCAAACAAGTTATAACAAGATAAATAAAATACACAGTATACTAATAAAAATCACAAAATTTCAACAAGCAACCCCACAAGCTGTCAAAAAAAACATAATATAACAGTAATTAAATAGTACTAAATATTGGAATTAAAACAACAAACCACTGAATTAAATCAAGAAGAAATAAGGAGAAGTGTATTAACTTTGGAGCAAATTTTTAGATAAAGGGCATTCTTCTTAGGACTCTTACTAATAAATTTGTGAGCAGCCATGTATGTAAATACCAATGATTTAAAGTTATTCCAACAAAGCTTAGTACGATCCATCCAATTTCTAGAGATGTACAGTTTCATGAGAGAACATAAAAGACCAAAACATGGGTATCAACTAAAGAAAGAGTACACATAGGTATGTGAAGGATGGCTAGTTCCCAACAAAGGGTTGATTTGTGGTATCCCATTTTTTGAAGACGGACCTTTAACGAAGTCCAAAGTTTATGAGTATGATAACAGGACCAGAAGATATGAAATAAGTCAGCATAGGGTGCTGAGCAGCAGGAGCAAGAAGGAGATTTATTGGAGTCAATTTTTGCTAGTCTAGCTGGAGTAAAATATGTATTATTGTTAATCATCAATTGTGTGTAAAAAAGATTCTTAAATGGGGAGAAATTAATAGTGTTTTTTATAGACAAAAGCTTCTGTTCATGTGAAAGAAGAGGGCGATAACCATTCCAATAGTTTGAAAAAGACATGGACTATTATTTATCATAGATGATATAAGTTTATATGAATTAGAAACCATTTTCTTGGGTAGAGTAAGATTATGCAAAACAGATTCTAATAAGGATATATTTTGTCCATTATCAAAAAGGTGTATAAATTTATACTTAATAATATCTCTCAATTGTCTGATTATCGATAAATATTTTTTATTTATCTTCAATATCACACATAGGTAAGAAAATGATTCATTATTATGTTTAAGTAAATCCCAGACCACAAAGCTTTTAATTTCCGGAATTTAGAAAGATTAACAGGAAGATTATTAATTGTAATATTAGGATTTAGATGTAAGGGTTGAAGTAAGGGAAGGGTTTTATCCAAATTTATAAGTTTCATTAAGTTTTGAAAAATAATAATCTTATGCTTTAAATTATTTGAGAGTTTGAGATTTTTAAAGGAATCTTTTACGAGAAAAGGGAGGGCCTCCGGATTCAAATTCAGACTTATAACATGTTGAAACCATATTTTAGACCATAAGGGATAAGAATTATAATCCACTAACTTAAATTTGGAAATACATAATAATCTACTTGCCGAAATGATGAAGTAGTATAATTGAAAATTTGGCAGTCCCAGTCCTCCTCCCGATTTGGGAATAGTTAGTTTATTATATGCAATTCTCACAGATTTTGGATACCAGATAAATTTAGATAAATCCCTACATATTTTGGTCAAAAAAGACTTTGGTATTATCTGATCTACAGAGTTGAATTGAAAGAGAATTTTAGGTAGAATATTCATTTTAATTATAGCAGCTTTAGACAAGAGAGATAATTTCAACTTCTGCCACCTAAGAATATCGAGAGTTATTTTGGACCATGATTTAAGGAGATTATTTTGAAATGTAGATGAAACATTATGATTAAAGGAAATCCCTAAATATTTAATATCGAAAGTAACTTTAAAGGAAGACAAGGGAAAATAACTTGGATTATACCCCTGAGGATTTATAGGAAAAATGTGAGATTTCTGAAAATTGACTTGATAATCTGAAGCTTTAGAAAAGATCTCAATGGAGGATTCAGTCTTATGAAGATCAGTATTAGGAAGTTGAAAGTAAATAATTAAATCATCAGCAAAAGCTGACAAAGGAACAATAGTATTCATTACTCTAGGAATCACATGTACTGTATTTGATTTTATATAAAGAAATAGGGGTTCAATGAATACATTAAAAAGGAAAGGAGATAGCGGACAACCCTGTCTAGTACCATTAGTTATTCGTATTGGTTTTGATAAAATTTTGTTTATCCACAAGCAAGTCGAGGAGTTATTATATAAAACTTTAATCATATCTATGAAAGAAGGGGGAATATTGAAATATGATAAGGAAAGAAAAAGAAACATCCAGTTAACCCTATCAAAAGCCTTCGTCGCATCTAATATCAAGGCATAAATTGGATTTTTGTCTTTTTTCAGAATATGCATTAATGAATCTAAAGTTAAGGTATTATCCCAAGTATGTTTACCTGACATAAAGCCTGATTGTTCCTTGGATATTATAGAAGGAAGAATTTTCCTAAGCCTATTTGCTAAAAGAGAGGCTAAAATTTTAATGTCAATATTAATCAAAGAAATGGGGCGATAATTGTGCGGATCTGATTTGTCCTTTTGATTTTTAAAATTAAAATCGTTTCAAGTATTCCAATAAAGATCTGAGATACCATGTTTTATTACATAATTATATACTTTTAATAATATAGAAGAAATCAATAAGTTATAAGTTTTAAAGAATTCAGCTGTAAATCCATCAGGACCAGGTGATTTCCCTGCTTTAAGATTCGAGATAGCTTCTTGAATTTCTTGTAGACTTATAGGAGCTGAAAGCAAGTCACCTTGACTTTTACTTATGGAGGGAAATTTAATAGAATTAAGAAACTCAATCATATCTTTATGCGTAGTACTACTTGTATTTCCATTAGAATATATGTCAGAAAAAAGGTTAGAAAAAAGTTGTATTATTTCTTGGTCAGAGTTATAAATCTTATTATTTAGGTGTAGCCGAGATATCTTAGGAGGTTCTTGATTGTTTCTAATTAATTTTGCAAGAAATTTAGATGGAGTTTGTGCCCATTCAGAGTAGGTTGCAATCATCCTTTGTTCAAAAATAGTTAGGTTCTGTTTATGTAGTTGAAGTAATTGGAATTGTAAGTCATTTATTAAATTATCTCTATTGGGATCTACATTTATTTTTTGTTGTTTTTCTAGTTCAAGAAGTTTATTTGTAAGCTCCATTTCTTTGTCTTTATATTTCCTTTTAAGAAAGGAGGCTTTATTAATTAAAATACCTCTCAAATAAGCTTTACAGGCTGCCCATTGTATATCTAAGGGTATATCAGAACTATCCAGATTAAGAGTAAGATTAGATAGTATTCCATTAATTTCCTGAATAATGTCTTTATTACGAAGTAAATTATTATTAAGTGTCCAAATATTATATTTAGAGGGGGAATTTTTTTTTTGAATAGGGTTAATATTTATTGAAATCTTAGAGTGATCAGAGATGGATCTCGGATCCAAGAATAGAACAATATCAAAGTGTGTAAGAAATTCAAATTAAAAGAAGTCCAATCTTGACCAAGATTTGGCGCATTTTGAATAATAAGTGTATAACTCCTCTTCGTTATCTGGTCCTTCAAAGAAACAGGGTCAGTAAGACTAAGGTCAAACATCAAATCCTCCAAGGCAGAGGAGGATTGGGTATTGTACCAATAATAGGAGGATTTATTAGAACGATCAACAATAGGATCAATAACAGCATTCCAATCGCCCCAGCTATAATATAATGGTCTTTAAAGGTTGCTAAAATATTATGAATTTCTGCAATAAAAATATATTGCTGAGAACACGGGCCATATAAATTAAAAAATAGAATAGGTTTATTAATATTAGGAAATTGAGATGTGAAAAAACACCACCTACCATTAACATCAGACCTTGTATTTAGTATGGTACCCTGGAAAGATTTTTTAATAATTATCGCTACTCCTCTAGCACTAGAACTATTACCTGAAGAAATAATAAGTTTCACCCAATTCTTTTCTCTTACTCCTGCCCAATCCCTATCATACAAATGTGTTTCTTGAAGGAAACATATATTAGCATATGATTTAAAAATCAAGTGACAAATAAGCGCCCTTTTAGACTTATTTTGCAACCCTCTAATATTCCACGAATCTATATATAAAGTCATAATACAATAAGCTTAGTATGCCTAGTATACACCTATTTTAAAAGAAAGGAAAAGCCGAAAAAGAAATAAAGACGGTAACTTTGTAAAAACCAAAAGCGCTCCTTTTTATTCGTAAATACATAGCTGACTTTTATTTTCAATCTTCTCCTATATTTTCCATAATTTCCTTTATCTATAATCACAAAATGACAGTGGCAAGAATAGAAAAGGGACAAAGAAAAAAACAAAATATGACAGCAGAAAGAATCCTTCCATACCTCCCCAGTGCCTACCCACCCCACAAAACTAATGGAAGGAAATAATATATAATACATCTGTGAGGCTTTTAAAATGCTAACAAAATAATTCTTGTTATAACTAAGGAAAGAATAAAAATTAAGTAACAAACAAATACTCCAATAATATGTACATATATACATCACACAATGTTTCCAAGACACAGCCATGTTAGAACCCATAAACCAACACCCACGAGATCATATACAGAGCAATGAAATTAGCCATAAATAAAAGGAAAAGTGAAGTTAGCTTAACTAACTATAACCTATAGATATGCGATTTTTCAGAAAAAATTTAAAACTAAAAAAAAAAATATTATTTATAAAATGTAAACATTTTTATGGTACATACCTAGAATAACTTTAAGATTATATTTTAAATTTTAAGATTATATTTTAGTGCGTATTCAACAACACTAGTAAAAATTAAAAATTTAAGATAAAAAATCGACATATAAGCAGACTGGACATAATACATGCACATACTGAACAAAGTTGCAAATACCCCAAGAAAAAACTGTGAGAAGCATTTATATCTTAACTGAGTCATGTAAACCAGACCCCACCGCATGTATTAAGGCAGACATTAACAAGTAATACAGTAGATACATATTAAATTATACCCCCATTTCTTAAATAACTACAGAATAAAGTCCAGAACAATGAACTGTCATTGTAGGAAACCTCATGAAGTGAGAACCTCATGAAGCGAAGCATATCAGCATCTCAGCGACAGAATCATAAGGAGAAGTTCCACTTTTTACAGTTAAAATTAGAGCCAGAATTCTCACGCAACTCCACACGTAGAAAATGTATCCACTATTTCTTAAATAACTAGAGAATGAAGTCCAGAACAATGAACTGTCACTGTAGGAAACTACATGCAGTGAGAACCACATGAAGCAAAGCATATCAGCATCTCAGCGACAGAATCATCAGCAGTAGTTCCGCCTTTTACAGTTAAATGAGAGCCAGAATTCTCACGCATCTCCACACGGAGGAAATGTATCAGGAAAATAATCTCCAGAACTAATCATGACACCATTTACAGTCACCAATTCCGGAACACCATGTTGTTTACTGGCATCTGAAAAATCATACAGTCATCCGACGCCTATTCGAGTTTTCTCATTTTATAGTTCAAGTTAACAAAGAAATCATGCCACACCAAAACCAGTGTTAAACCAACAGCAAGGCTTACTTACTTTGTTTGTATATTTGCCAAAAGATACATCTTGACAGACTAGATAAATAGTCCTTGAACAACCACTCATGTTGAACAAATGAATACTCGCATAAAACACTTGCATATATCAGCACTTGTAAACGAACAGCATTTCTCCACAGCGCAATTGTAAGGCAAACTAAAAGTTAACCAAATACATTTTTATAACACTGGATAAGAATTGAAGGCTTTAATAAAAGCATCTTTAGCTTCAGACAGTGTACTCGCTGAATATTTAGTCTCTTTATATGTAAATAAAAGAACACTCGGGTATCTCATCTGAAACCTTATATTTCTTTTAATTAAATCAGCACAAAAGGGAGCTAACCTCTGCCTATTCAATTTTATTTGGTGTGGCAAGTCTTGAGTAAAAGTAATTTTATGACTGTTCCATACCAATATTTTTTGCTTTCTTGCTGATTGTAGAATATTTTGAACATCCTGAAAGTTCAATAGTTTGGTATAGATGATGCGAGGGATTTGTGAATCCTGTCTACGTCTAATGGCTCTATGTGCCCTCTCAATTATTATTTTATCAGCTGTAAAACTCGGACCCAAAAGTGCACTGAAAATCTGACCACAAATTAAAATAAGGTTTTGGTTATCATATGTTTCAGGTAGCCCCTAATAATAATATTATTACGTCGGCTTCGCTTCAAGATCTGTTAGTTTAGTTTGTAATTCCTCAATAAGCACAGAATTATTTTTTGTTGCATCAGACACTTGACTAATTTTAAAGTCATTATTTTGTGTTTTTTGCTCTAGCGTGTCCATTCTTTGTACTAACTGGTTAATAGATTTAGTAAGACCAGACATTTGGTCAGATATAACCTGGATAGCATCCTGAATTGGTTGAAGCGCTATTTTCAGATCGTCGATGTGAAGATTCGGTTCAGTTTTTGTCTTCGCATTTGTTTTATTATTTGAAGAACTACTCTCCACAACTGTTTTTGAAGTTCTCAACCTTTTACAAGTGTTATCTTTCTCAGGGGAAAGAATTGAGGAGATTTTTGCCTTGGTACTCTGGGCATCCATATTCTCCACACTTTCTGTCATACCTGGATACCGATGTACAGAACAGAGGTAAGGAGCGTAACTGCTAGAAGCGCGAATCCTGTCAGGCACCAAATTTTCACACAGGCCACTCGAATATTCGTACTCCTTATCGCAGACACTGGTTAAAGGTAAAAAAATACAATTTTTACCAGAGAACAGACCACCAAACGACTTCAGGTATATTATATTAGCTTCTTATATCAGCGAGTAATATTAACTACCATTAAGAAACAGTTAAGGCTACATAAAATAAAAATTAACGGTAGGAGCTCGTGGTTAGGGTGCTAACTAGCCGACCACCATCTTGGAAAAAAAAAGCAGTTGACAGCTTATGTTTTGGCAATGTGGAGAGCAGGTTGGAGCACGGAGTAGGCTGCCTAGGCCTAAAAATACCAAAAAATACATTATAAATCCCTTTGGGAAACTGTCAACCAAAGTTAATTACCCCATCAATAAAACACCCCAAGAGATGATCCAATAGTAAGGGATCTGGGAGCATGGCCTTTGACCAACACATCGCTAAGACTGTAAGAAAATCATTCTATTCTGCCAAACTTACAGGTAAAGATATGGCATCCAAGTCAAAGGATGTTATAGTACCCCTCTACTCAGCCCTTATGAGAACCATCATTGAGTACAATGCTCCCTTTGGCATGTATCTAACCAGACACTTGTAACAGCTGGAATGCCCCCAAAGGGTACTTCATCAGGAGAGCTCAAGGTGTGAATAACCTGTTCTACACTGATCATCTAAAGTCTCTGTCTTTGTATTCGGTCTCCTACAGGCTGTTGACAGGGGATCTTTACCTGGCTTAGGCTTACACAGCTTCTTTAGACCCAACCCTGATGGATATGCCGCACGCATGTAAAACAAATAGTACCAGAAACACTAGGGATCTCAACTTCACTCGTGGCATAAACAGAACAGAGAGACAGATGTGTCCCAAAGGATCCCTGCTCTATGGAACAGGCTTTCCATCCATGTAAAACAAAGTTCAACCCTGACCCTAATGAAATGAAACCTTGGCAACTGGGTGGGAAATTGTAAATTTACCCTTGGTCAAGCCCCCATGTCCCTTATGGGCAGAGGCCGTCAATAAGAAAAGTATTACCCTAACACCCGCTTACAAATCTCTTAGTTATACACCTACAAACATCCCCCCAGATGTCCATGATACTTGGGACCCACATGGTTTAGGATGCACGGCTTGTCTAGTAACAACCTATGAACATATTTCAGCACACATCCTGTTATTTTCAAGTGCATTAAAGCTGTACATTTATGTACTTGAGCACATCAGAATTTCTGCAGGCATGTAAACTAGAAGTCACTATTAAAGCACATAAAAAATGGTCTCAATCTGCAACACATTCACCACACACAACACTAATATTTTCAAACCTTTACAAAATGCTACAAGCAGCAGCGAGTGAACCGCTACCAAGGGAACAGGAAATTGTGAAACTACAACTTAAGAAACTTAAGACTGAAGAAATAGAATTCAAGTAGGACACCATCTGCTATATCTACATATATGTAAAAAAATATATGTACACACACACACACACACACACACACACACACACACACACACACACACACACACGATGAAGATACTGTGCACTTGTGTATATGGGGGAGGGGGTAGTGACACTGGCTGCTTTTTTTTGGGGGGGGGGGCAGGGAAAGATAAGTACAGTAGACTGCATTTTGAGTAAGGAAAGAAGACAGAGTACTTGCCAGGGGAAATGTTGTGCTACATTACATTTGTCTGATAATAAAAGGAGACAATATCCCTTTCTAGTATGTTATTTAAGTGCCTTCTATCACTGTCTTCTTACCCCTTCTGAACATTTCTGTGGACTCTCTCTCTCTCTCTCTCTCCACAGCCCATTCCAGCAGTCCAGTGTGTATATCCACCAAGTCCTCAATGAAGAAGACATTAGTCCCTACAACTTGCTGCCTAATTGTGTTTTTTTGTGGTTCAACACAGACACACATATATACCACATATATGCATATATAAATGGAAACAGTTCACTTTGCCGAACATTCATTTGCAAGACAAGATGAACTGTGGTGTTTTTTTTTTTTAAACCGGACATGCAATTTACCAAATGCTCATTTTGCCAACTGAGGTAACTGGGTAGTTATTATACGTAGGAAAGTGTGTCTGCAGGTAAGGGTTTGAAAAGGAGATCATTTCAACTTTGTGTGTTTGTAACAGTGTTGTGTGTGCGAGACCTTTTATGTGTGGAAAATTTGTGTGCGTCTCCTATGCAGAGGTACTATTAGAGAAAGGGTTTCTCAGAAGGTAAGGTGCAGACATAGGGTTAGCAAACATAAGTAAGGTGGTGCGCGTGTGTGTGAGTAGGGGTGCATTTCGGTGAAGTTAGATTCAAGGGTAGCTTCAGGGATTTTGTTTTTTGGCAAATTAAGGTTTTTGTCCAGCTTTTTCATTTGTTTGCTGTTCAATATGATGTGAATCAGAATTTATAACTATATTCACTTATACATGAATGTGCGTGTGTGTGGGGAGGGGATTTTGGTGAGGTTAGGTTCAATGCTAACTTCAGGGATTTTGTTTTTTTGGCAAATTAAGGTTTTTGTCCAGATTTTTCATTTGTTTGGTGTTCAATATGATGTGAATCAGAATTTATAACTATATTCACTTATACATGAACGTGTGTGTGTGTGTGCGTGTGTGTGTATATCCACACACACACACATACTATGTATATAAAACTAATTACCAATATTTCTAAATACTCAGAGGAGTAGTAAAAATATTTATCCTTCAGAGTCTGACTTAAACTCTTACCTTCTATTCAACAAACTATCTAAATCCGTTTCACCTTTTCTACCTCCCCTTGAAGTGTCTCCTCTCCTTACAGTATTTCTAAACTATACTCCCCCTCAACACTAACTGCTGAAGTTTCAGGACCTGCTACAGTGAGTGCCAAAATGAGACTAAAGGGCTAAAAGATAGGACTTGTATGTCTGAGATGACATTTCTCAGAATATTCCCTTCTCTCCAAGGTATGCAATCTCTGAGTTGGTATATACAAGTTCCAGGGATGCTGGGGACAAAGGAAGTTTTAAGGAGAAAAGTGATTTTTCGAAATTCGCTCTTCTCCTGTGTTTTCAACTTATTTTTCAGCTTTTCAGCATTTGGCATTTTGAGTGCTGAAATTTTAATAGGGAGCCTCCCTCAATTTGTTTGCTAGTCATTTTATCACATCCTGAAAGCTTCATTTGAGATTAAGACTCCTTACTTGTACTTTAAATTTCCTTAAACTGATGCCTGTCTTGTACCAGTGCCTGATTATTCCCTAGCATATTCAGATTTGTCTTTATACCAGTCAGTAAAGGCCTCAGTCTTAAAAAAAACAGGAAACCTCCAATGTCTTTACAGGCATGAAAGCACAGATACACCCACAAACATTTCATTAGAGTAATACTGCTAACACATCTGGCCAATATCAAGCCAGCAGATTATTTATATTATTACTGATAATTATGTCTTGATGTGTGACGGTTTTCATTTATCTGACACTGCACTGTCATCATGACCAATCAGGTTGCAGTAAATTACAGTAGACATATAATTTGTTTCTAAAACCCCTTGGAGGAGAAGAAAGGCAGAGTTACAGCTTACTACATATGCCACTCACTACACAGCCCCCCATTCTTAGAATGCAGAACCTGCCCAATCCTCCGGATCCTGGTGGATAGGCCTACCACTCTTGAACGAGCTTATAAGGTATAAGGATTTTGTAGATAAAGATGGTTCTATATTTTACAAGAGTTTTACACATTTATTTATTTTTATTTTTATTTTACATTTGTTAACCGGGCTAGTCTAGCTGGATATATATCCATTTTCAGTAGAGGCCCGGGGAGAAAAGCTCCACACAGATATACAAAGATGTAAAAAATATTGTTACATGTTAACTATAGGATTAATAAACCAAATAAAACAGGTAGTTATAACATTTCAGAGATCAAAAACACTTAAGAAAAGTAACAGTGAACATAATATTGCTTAAGAAAGCTAAAACAGATATAATACAGTAAGCGTTATGTGCAATAGTTCACATCAGGTTAAAGGATTTAAGCAATAAGTTGATTAGAGTTTAAATAGTGTCAGTCTTAATTACAAGACTAAGTATTTAAATGTTTGGAAGTATGGTTAGAAGAGGAAGAAACAGGGGTGAAAGACAGTTGTTAGTCAGGGTTACTACAAGGGCATAGCCAGTGCCTTTGGAGGTGTTTTTTTAGTTTTTGTTTAAAGAGTGGCAAGGATGTAATTAGTGTTAGTTCATTGGGTAGCAGGTTCCAGTTTTTTCATGCTGTGTTAGTAAACAAAGAGTCACCAGCTGTATTATTAGACTTAGTTAAGCTTGCAAGGAGTTTGCTAGAAGAGCGTAAGGAGTTCAGATTATTATATGGAATTAAGAGTTTTGAGAGTATAGGAGTATTACTGGGTTGGTAAAATATTTTGTGGGCAATTGTGAGTTGGGGGATTATCAGATGGTTTTGGAATTCCAGCCAGTCTAGTTGCCTAAGATTAGAACAGTGGTGAGTTCTGAAGGGATTGTCAGTAGCGAATCTGGCAATAATATTGTAGAAGTTGCTAATTTGTTGAGGTTAGTTTTCTTAAAGTTGGTAAATATAGGTGAGGCATACAGAAGAGCTGAGATTAGATGGGAGTGAGCGATCTTGGCTCTGGCTGTTGAGGTTAAGAAAGGTTTTATTCTATATAAGGATCCTATTTTTCTGTTGACTATTTTAATGGTGTTGTTTATACGGTGATCACATGTTTTCTAACCCCCCCCAACATAAAAATCTAAAAGTTTGCAGAATAGTGCTCTATGCTGTATGGAAGGTAGGTGCATCAGGGATGTCTGTACCTATGAGCAAATGGAAGGAAACTATGACACTCCTTAGTCAGTGATCTTTCTAGACTGCCCAGTTTCCCCAGGTAGATTGAGTGACATTCTGCCCTCCTTTCTTTACATCATTTGCCTGTTTGAAGTTCCCAGTTACACTGCAGACCCTATTTAGTCCCTTTAGCCTTCTCACTTAAGATTTATTTTCCCTAGGTAAAGAAAGTGCCCATCTCGCTTATTCTTGAGCGAGTTCCTGGGATTTCTGTGTGTCCGCTTTGGGCAAGTATACACAAATGTGCTGACAACCACACTGACGTACAACAACTGTAATGTGGTTCACAGCCCAGTGACTGAAAAGTTACGACACAAACATATGAAAAAGGGTCATCTTTTCAAAAGTATAAAACCAAGTGCTTGGTGCTACAGCCCACTGATTACACAGTAACAGTGAGACTGGTGTGTGATAAAACTATCCATCTTCTCAGTTTTCAGTGTCCTTCAACAATCATCCTGAAGGTCCAGCTGCAAGACCAAAGTCTTAATGAAGTCACTTTCTTGACGCAGTGCCAAATTATAACATGACCTCACTGAAAATGAGATATTGCATCTTAATCAGACTGTATGCGTAACTAAGCTGCAATATACAGTGCACAGAAGTGACGTAAACTATTACCAACAACTGGACCCCCAAGGTAGTGAGTAATGGCCACATGAAACTTGTTTTCCCACATGCCTAAAGTTAATCACCAGCTTTCTCTATATAAAATTAAACCCAGACCAAAATAAAAGGGAGTGGGAGAAGGGAAGTGGTAAAGCCAAAACTAAGATTGAGGTTTCCCTGGAGGCATTTCATAACTGTAAAACTCTTTCAAATTAAGCCTAGATCCTCCCCACACTCTGTACTACATTGTCTTAATTTTTTTGTTTTTTGCAAGTATAGCTTTCAGGCACAGTGATATTTATCGGCAGTGACAACTGAAAGATTCTTCATTTTCCTCTTCCTTTTCAACTTTGGGTCACCTTTTCTTCTAGGATCTGTCTTTTTTTTGTTTCTTTCTTTCTTTTTCAGTAGCAGGAAATATTGTACCAAAGCCAAACCATAATTAAACATCTAAGACACTCCAAAAAATGCATTACACAAGAACATAAACAACTCTTTCTTAAGACAGAGTGGGAAGTCTACAACACTGGGTACTGTAATATTCAAAACACAGCAAAAAAAGTATTCTACCACTCAATTTTTTTAAGTTACGGGGAAGTCACTTTTTTATTTCTTCTTTTCTTCTACACTGCTCTCCAAGCAGTACACTAAAACTGCCCATCAAGGTCTGCCAGCTCTGGGCAGGGCATGCTTAAGGCACCTCTCTATCAGAATAACTTGGCACTTCGGTAACATTGCCTTATACATGCTCCCGCTCCGTCTGTACCACGTTTCCACTTGACAATGTGGGCTATACCTGTAGTTTGTGGTTCCTCCTCTGACACAATACTGTCCACAACAAAAAGGAAGACAAATAGCCTTGCAGATCAAAAGGGTAAGTAATGACAAGGCATACATAAGACAAACAACGGTCATCAGTCCAGTGTCTTGACACATTTTTCTTTCGGTCAGATATTGTTGTCATGTGAACTGTTTACAAAGGTTTTTTTTTTTTTTTTTTAACCAAATTGCAGTTCCTTTCCTGTAAATTGACAGGCACATCTTTAAAAATACAGTTATGTGTGTAACGTCAGAAGACAAGGACTGACTGCGTCATGTACTAACGCCTACTCCCTGCAAGCGCAATTCTCTACAGGTGGCTTCTAGGCAGACTGACCATACTGTGTACTGATGCCTACTCCTGGCAGTTCCACCCCCGCCCCCACACAGAGGCCACTTCCAGGCAGAAGTCAAGGACTGACCACTCCAGGCAATTCCAACCCCCACCCCCAACACACACACAGGCCACTTCAGACTACTAACGTTCAACTTCACATTTCTACAGACATGCAAACTCTCAAACTCAAGAGCAAGACAAGAGACAAGTTCCTAACTCCAACTAACTGCTGTACCCTAGAGGATAAAGCAAGAACACGTGAAAGAGGTTCGTACCTCAGTAAGACTAGCATTAGTTTCATAATTTCAGTTTATACACCATTTCTCTTAAGAAGCCATATCTTCAACAGTGGCCTTAGCTGTTATTGGAAAACAAATAGGTGAACTCAGTGACACTTATTAAAATCCTAAGAATACATATAATGCAGCTTAACATATCAATTTATTAGGAAAACATAAAATGAGGAGATAAAACACCTGTAATTTTGTATGCCAAAAAAAATGAAAGGTCATGAAACATACAGTTTTCATCTGGAAAGTCATTAATCTTGGACTTGTGGAACTCGTTATATGAAAGTGTTTAACAGAAGATATTAAAAAAAAGAGGTGCACGAATGGGCTCAGGCAGTCATGATGGCAAAACCTTAGATGTGTATAAATGATGCTCTTCACCATGACGGAGGAAGGATCTCTTACTAGCATTGTACTACTGCGTCTTTGGCACCCCAGCATTACATGCAAAAAGTTTCCCTCTTAAGTTTAATAAAAAAAAAAAAAATTATATATATATGTATATATATGTGCGTGTGTGTATATAATTTTGGCTAAGACAATATTTGTCACCCGTCACCCCTAGGCTTTTGAATACTGGCCAAGGGTCTTGCTGCCCCCCACAGTGCCTTTTTTAGGGCAAGGCTCAAAAGTCAATCCCACAAATAAAAAAATGAGGGTTATGCTACCCAATGCCAGGAATTTAAAATCTCAAAATGCATGTGCTCGAAGCACTGCTCAGTATGGAGAACGTCGACATCTGTGCAGTAACTGAAACCTGGTTCAAGGCTCCACAGAGCACCCCAGGACTACCGGGCTACAATTCGTACCACACACTTCGGCAACAGAACATGGACCGAAACACAAAAGGAGGGGGTGTATCCATATTCGTCAAGGATACCTACACCTCCAGGTTAGTGGCGCAGCATGATACCTCTGAGATCATCCATGTTCAACTAACATTGGGCAAATCTGCAATGCAAATTGTGGCCTGCTACAGATCACCCTCCATGACTAGGACCAGCACTCCGCCTTTCTGAAGACACTGGTAAACATGAAGGTCCTACTGAACACCCTGATACTTGACAATTTCAATTACCCTACCGTTAACTGGGAAAACTATTCAAGTACAAACTCCCAGGTCCAGCGCTTCCAGGAATTTATCAACTCAAATGCCCTGGATCAGCTGGTAAACTCCCCTACCAGAGGTGAAAACATATTGGACCTGGTCATCACCAACATGGGGGACAGGTGTTCCACACTGGAGGTCAACCAATCTGTCACTGGTGAGATCAGACCATACACTAATCACTCTGGATGTCCACACCACACCACCCCCAACCAAGGAAACCACAGTGAAAACTTTTCTATAGCAAACTTCACCTTACTTATGACAGAGGTGGTAAGTTTCACAGCACTCACGCTAAAGGACAACAGTGTCCAAGATGCAGGAACCTTTACAAATGCACTCTATGAGCACCTACAAGGATGCATGAATTGTGCCATCCCTAGCAAAACCAAGACTCACTCCCCTAAGAGAAGGAAACCAGTCTGGTGGACCCCTGCCATAAAAATGCGATACAACAGAAGGAGTAAACTAGTTCAGAAAAAAAGCAAATCCCAAGAAGGAAAGACATCCCTGATCAGTATCAGTAAGAAACTAAGGTCCCTCATAAAATCATCCAAGGTTAACTTCGAAAGAAAAATAGCCATGGATTCGAAAGATAACTACAAAGCCTTTTTTAGCTATGTCAAGAATCTAAGTGGCAACTCGCAGATATGCTCTGAGCTAGTGCAAAATAGCACAAAATATACTGAACCTACTGATATTGCCAACATCCTGGCAGATAGATTTAGTACAAACTTCACCCCCAAAAGGGCCCACAACAATACCGGAAAAGTGTAGTGTCCCAGAAATCACAGATGCACAGGTGAAAACAGCCCTTTCAAAAGCTAAAAGCACAGCATCAATGGGGCTAGATAGTGTCCCAGGCTGTGTCTTGCACGAACTATAGAATGAACTAACCCCCCCACCTAAACACACTGTTCAACCTCAGCCTCTCCACAGGCTACATGCCCATAGAATGGCGCACAGCAATGGTTATTCCACTCCACAAAGGAGGGGCCACAACTGACTCTGGTAACTATCGCCCCATAAGCCTGACTAGCCTGGTCTGCAAGGCTATGGAGCACATCATCATGGAACTCATTAACAAAGACATTGGGCACCTCCAAACACTTGACCCGACCCTAATGGCAGATCATGCCTACTAAACCTGGTTGACTTCTTCGAGACAGTCACCAAAGCCATAGATGAGGGGAACGTGGTTCACACAGACTACCTTGACCTCGCCCAGGCTTTTGACACCATTCCCCACTCGGGAATTATAGAAAAACTCACCAGCCTGAACATAAACCCCTACGTCACGAGATGGGTTGCCAACTGGCTTACAGACAGAACTCACACGGTAAAAATAGCGGGCTCCAGGTCCGACTCTAAACCAGTCACAAGTGGTGTCCCACAAGGCTCGGTCCTGGGACCCCTGCTGTTCGGCATATACTTCTCAGAAGTACAGGTAAACACAGGAGGACTATGCCTAACCAAGTTCGCCGATGACTGCAAACTGGGAGCCATAATTGACTCTCCGGTGTCACGGACATTTTCCAAAAGGGCCTTACTGAGACGGACACCTGGTGTCAGTTATGGTCTCAAGCTAAATGCCAAAAAATGCACAGTCATCCTGTTTGGGAAAAACAAAACACCCATAATTACCATATAGGTGGCAGCCCCCTTAATACTTAAAGAGGTAATAAGAAATTTGGGGACCCAGGTAGATAGTAATCTCTCCTCTGATAATCATATTGCCAAAGTAGTTAGGAAATCCTTCTATGTAGCCCATCTAATTACTAAAGGGTTCGCATCTAGAAATAAAGAGGTTATAGTGCCCCTCTACTTGTCACTCATCAGACCCATCATAGAGTACAATGCCCTATTTGGGATGTACCTCACAAGACACTTCCAACATCTGGAAAGACCACAAAAGTACCTCACCAAGAGGATTACTGGCCTCAAACATATGTCCTATGCAGCCCGACTGGAAAAACTCCGGCTGTAATCAGGTTCATACGTTAGTACTAGGCTAATTGCCCTTGCGAGCCATTTCAAGCCTAGCCAATTATCCCTTGAGACTCAAACCCTGTACCTTGTGTGTGTAAGGCAAACACCTTAACCATTAGGCCACCCTCCCAACCCCCTTTCCTGTACTGTACAGGGGTAATTCCTCAGTACAGGGAAATGAATGGGAGTCTGACTGAGGAAGGCTTGACAGTCAGCAGGCAGAGGGGCATACCTCTCAACTGTCTAGATTTTGCAGAATGTGCATATTTTTGTTCTTATTACTGGTCCTGTCCTCATATAATTTGCACTTCTCTGGCAATTCACTGAGGATTAAAGTCACTAAATAGTGACACACATTTGAGTTCAGACTTCATATCCTTCAGAAAATGTAAACTAACACAAATACTCTTATTCTTGCAATTTTCTAAGTTTGTAAGAGCAATATTTACAATCTGTCCCTATTTTACTCAGAGGTGATCTCTGCCTGACTTACAAAGCCATGTCCAACTCAGAATTGGTAGACATGCTCCACCTAAAGAAATCCAAGTCACTGCGAGGCACTCGCTCTAGTGAGCTAAACCTCGCCAGAACAATAAATAGAACATGCTGGAAGGATAGATTCCTGTCACAGAGACTCCCCATGCTTTGGAACAAAATTCCTAACTACATTAGGCAGAGCCCCTCACTAATGCTCTAGAAGAGAAACCTTGACGAGTGGATGGGTAACAGAAAATACACCGCTGGGATCACTTCATTGGCTCTTCTTGACAGAGGCTCAGTTAATTAATCAATGGGGCCTACGAACCTATTTGTGTTGTTATGCAGTTAAGCAAGTCTAACCCAAGAAACAAAATCCCACAATAACTGAGACTACCTACAAAGGTGATAAAGTGCAGTCATCAGGGAACAAGGGACATAAACCTCTCTCCAAGGGGTACAAGGGGAAAAACTATCACTGTCCACGCACTTTTTTTCAGCTCCAGGAAGTATCAGTGTCCTCACACACACTGTGGCACATCTCATGAGTAGGACATTGATCTGTCACACTAATAAAAATTATATGTCACAAGAAACACAAGCTCACTGTCCTCAGAGTATCAGTACACACATCACTAGTCAAAAAGCATACATTACCCTTACACCAATTCCACCTCAAGTTGCCTGACAAAGAACAAACTTGCCCCCCCCCCCCATGTGTCAGACAACAGACATCGATGCAGCCTCACACCAAAACGATCTGGCAGTCACGTGGATTACCATGCGTCTTCAATCAATACTGCTGCAGCAGAACGACCTCTTGCCAACTGCTTTTATCTCTGTTAATGATTGACGTGACATTTACCATTTAACAAACAGTTATGAAAAATGCAGTGTTTCAGGTGGCAAGAGTCCAGAACTGTAACCACAGAAAGTTAGAGACAATGTCTTCAGTCTACTCTATAAAACAAAATCTTAAGTAGCCACAAGGCAGTGTTGAAGTGTTTAGCTTACTCCCCCAGCTTCATTTAGCAGACTGTAGCATCAACGTGTAAACAATCATTTTAGCATTACAAAACCTACAAATGACTACAAGGATTACAGTGTGACAAGGTGTTAATGTACATGGTCTCATCACGGACATAAAAACAAAAGCATAAAGTCATGTCCCTGAACACAGATGTTCTGAACAGGTCCCTACAGAAAGCCCTAGTTATAAAAAGCAAGCACCCAAATATGTACAGTAAGAACGTGATGCCTTCTTATCAGCCTGTCAGCATTTTTTAGAGGAACCTGCAAGCTTTCCAGACTAAAAACTTTGTTTGCTTCTCTGTTTCCACTTGGAAATCAGACTGAAAATAGGATCAAACACGTGCTGTCCAGTTTCCTGACTAACAGACTGACCTACTGATACAAAATGGTTTCAGAGTACTTTTACTGAGTTAGGAACAAGACATTACATAGTCTCTAGGAACTGCACTTGTCCCCCAGACATTACAGCAACGAAAAGCAGATTTCACACACTTTTCAACTGCCTGTGGAACTTCATAGATATTTAGAATTTTTTCTAGGTGCAGTAGGTGCTATTTGAGCCCTGTGCATACCTCTCAACTTCTTAAAGCAAGAAATCTGGGCAAAGTATAAAATAATGGGGAGACAAACACCCCAAAATAGGGACAGATTGTAAACATTGCTCTTACAAACTTAGAAAATTGCAAGAATAAGAGTATTTGTGTTAGTTTACATTTTCTGAAGGATATGAAGTTTGAACTCAAATGTGTGTCACTATTTAGTGACTTTAATCCTCAGTGATTTGCCAGAGAAGTGCAAATTATATGAGGACAGGACCAGTAATAAGAACAAAACTATGCACATTCTGCAAAATCTAGACAGTTGAGAGGTATGCCCCTCTGCCTGCTGACTGTCAAGCCTTCCTCAATCAGCTTCCCATTCATTTCCCTGTACTGAGGAATTACCCCTGTACAGTACAGGAAAGGGGGACAGCCATTAGAAGGGCTATCAAACAGATAACTGTGGGTTGTTTGTGCCTTCGCCTGCACCCTGGCAATGAGGGTGTTTGTATGGTTTAATTCCATTCCCAGGTTAGGGGAGCAAACGGTTAGCATCAGCATGGGGACCTACAAAGCCTTACCCCTGCAAGTGCACTTTCCTGTACACTCACTAATGAAGACTGCAACCAAATGGCAGCTTGGTGATCCCAAAGCTCACCCTGAAGGATGCACATCACAACTCCAGCCCTCCTCTGAGGGATTGCAGCTATATGCTTCCCCCGTGCTCTATGCCCCACCCTGCCTCAGCTGGGCAAGCCCCCTCCACCTGATTATTAAGTGCCAGAAATAACTGCTATCAGATCACCTACATGGCAGTCAAGTCTTTATCTCTCTATGCCACTGCAGTGGACCAAACATTTAGAAATCACATCTACAGAACCACATCTGGCAGGCAAACACAACTTTTACCAGTCGAGCTCACTGGAGTTTGTTTCACACAAGAAAGTCCAGTTGTGTACACTTACCATAAATGTAGATGTTCGTGTGTATTCACTGTTGCAGTCATTACATTGAGGTAATCTGCTGGCAGGTTGCCCTCAGTTGGCCTGATTAACAAAGTCTTGGGTCCTGCGTTGGTTGCTGTCCCTTCTTCCATGACGTCAGATCGTCAGGGGTATAAAACATGCATCCGACGCCAATACATCAGTTTTTCTTGCCCCAGATGTCAGGTGCCCCCCTAATGGGGAGCAAATAAAATTAAGAAACACAAAAACATATACCTCCAACCAAAAGCAAATAAGCCAAAAAGGCTTTTAAGCATAGTAAAAGAAAGTAGAGGTATAGCCAGAGAAAAGTAGGGGGCTGGAGGGAGGGTAACCAGGAATGCAACAGTGAATACACTCAAACATCTACATTTATGGTAAGTGTACACTATGTTCTTCGTGTTTCACTGTTGCAGTCATTACATTTGGGTAGATTCCCAAAGCTATGGTTGGGAGGAGGAGTTTATACAGCATTAGGGCCAGCTATAAGGCCCTGCAAGACAGCAGTGTCAAAGCCAGCTCTGGATTTAGAGAAAATTGGTAAATGATAATGCTTGGTGAAAGTATGTACAGAACTCCAGGTAGCAGCTTCTAGAAAGTATGTACAGAACTCCAGGTAGCAGCTTCTAGAATATCCCTGGTAGGAACACCTCTGAGAAAGGCTGCCGAAGTAGATGCAGCCCTGGTGGAGTGAGATCTGATCCCCTGGGGATAGGTTTTCCATGGTGCTTATAGCAGAAATGAATGCAATGGCTTATCCATTTAGAAATGGTTTGTTTTGAAATAGCCTTCCACTCTACCCCTGCAGCAAATGCTACCAGCCATTGTTCAGATTTTCTTCGAGATTTAGTCCTGTCCAAGTAGAATCTAAGTTGTCTATGCACATCCAAGGAATGTAGAATCCGTTCCCCTTTGTTCTGTGGATTGGGAAAGAAGGTTGGCAAATGAATGGACTGATTAAGAGCCACACTGGAAACCACCTTGGGCATGAAGGATGGATTGGTCCTCAGAGATACCCTGTCCGCATGAAAGATGATGAAAGGCTCCACTACCTAAGGGCCTGTAATTCTGATATCCTTCTAGCTGAAGTGATTGCTAAAAGGAAAGCTGTTTTCCAAGAAAGAAATTTTAAGTCTGCAGTAGCAGCTGGCTCAAAAGGAGGTAGCGTGAGCTTCTCCAAAACAAAGTTAAGGTCCCAGGCAGGGGTAGGAGCTCTCCTGGGTGGTTTCAAGTTCTCTGCCCCTCTGAGATCCTGTTTGAGCAGGGGATGAGAGAAGAGGGGGTGGTTCTGTGTTATAGTGAGCTGAAATAGCTGAAGCGTGGATTTTAATAGAGGAAAAAGACAGGCCCTTGTGAAGCATTTCAATTAAGTATTGCAAAATCTGAGGTAAATTGGGCGCTGCTGTGCTCTTCCCTAAAAATTGGTTCCAGGCACAGAATCTTTTCCATTTGTCAGCATAAGATTTTCTAGTACTAGGTCTTCTCTCCTCCAAGATGACATCCATCACAGATTTGCTGAGGGATGGTAAGGGTGAATTTAAGTGATTAGCCAGGCTGCAAGGTTCAGTGTTGGAAGCTGAGGGTGCAGAATTTGGTTCTCCTGCTGAGACAGCAAGGAAGGGGTCTGAGGCAGGTGCCATGAAGATATTTGCGACACACTGCACAGGAGTGAGTAGCAGCATTGGTGTGGCCAGTCTGGAGCAATCAAAATCATTCTTGGTTTGTCCTGTTTTACTTTTAGCAGAACTTTGGAGAGCAGAGGCAGAGGAGGAAAGGCGTAGACTGATAGTTTTTTCCAGCTGAGGGACAAAGCATCCACTTTCCAGGCTTCTTTGTGGGGAGTCCTTGTGCAAAACTTGTCCAACTGGTAGTTTTGGGGGGAGGCAAATAGATCTATGTCTGGGCTCCCCCATTTGCTTGTCAACATGATGAAAATCCATGGTTCCAGTTTCCACTTGTGTGGGCCCATGAGATTTCTGCTTAGTCCGTCTGCCAGTGTATTCAATTTTCCTGGCAGGAATTGAGCTTGTAGGTGCACTTGGTAGCTCAAGGCTGTGTTCCACAATGCCATGGCTAGTCTGCAGAGGGGGTAAGAATGTGCACCCCCCTGCTTGTTTATGTACCACATAACCATGGTGCTGTCCGTCTTTACCATTAGTTGTCCTGGAAGAATGTAGTCCTTGAAGGCTGTCAGAGCATTCTGTACAGCTAACATTTCTTTTTGCTTGATATGTAGGTGCATTTGATCTGTGTTCCACTTGCCCTGAATGCACTTTCCTGCCAGGTGAGCCCCCTATGCATAGTCTGATGCATCTGTAGTTAGGGTTTGGGCGGCAGGGGGTAGTGTGAATGGCAGTCCCTTGTTTTGGTGGCAAACCTCTGCCCACCATAGGAATTCCAGGCGTAGGCAAGGTATGATAGGAATCATTGTTTCTAGGCTGTGACAATGTTGACTCCATAGACTTTTTAAGTACCACTGTAGTTTCCTCATATGCAGTCCTGCATATAAAATTAGAAGAATGCAGGAGGCCAAGAACCCCAAGGCTTGCAGTATTTGTCTTGCAGATAGCAGGGTTTTTGTGGCCACTTGTTTAAAGTAAGTTACCAAATGAATTTGCTTCTCTGGCGTGAGGAAAGCCATCTGGGCAGTTGTATTCAAGCTTGCACCCAGGAATGTAATCTGTTGTGAGGGTACCAGTTGTGATTTCTTTTCGTTTATCGTGTACCCCAGACAAGTTAGAACCCTTTTTACAAACGTCAGATGATTTAGAAGTATGCCCTGGTTTTCTGCCTGAATTAGACAATCGTCCAGGTATGGATATATTTGAATATTTCTTTGCCTGCAAAATGCAATAACTGGAGCCAGGCACTTTGTGAATACCCTGGATGCAGTAGGCAAGCCAAAGGGCAGTGCAGAGAGCTGATAATGCAAGTAGCCTGCTTTGAAGAGCAAGTAGCTTCTGCAAGATTCCCTGATTGGGATGTGCAGGTATGCTTCTTTTAAATCTAGAGTTGCCAACCAAGCATCTTTGCCTAGCATAGGAAGTAAATGGTGAAGAGTCAGCATCTTGAATTTTGGAATGTCCAGAAAGGTGTTTAAAGTAGACAGGTCCAGAATTGGATGCCAGGATTTGTCATTTCTGGGTACCAGAAAAAGCCTGGAATAGAAACCTTGTCCCTTTTCCTCTTCTGTTATTGGTTGAATAGCCCACATGTTTAAGAGGGAAAGTGCTTGTTTTTGAGCCTCTGCCCACTGATTTGGGGGCAGGTCTGGCCATCCGTTTGGTGTTGGCAACATGTGGAAATGAAATCTGTATCCCTGGGACACTATACTTAAAACCCATTTGTCCTGGGTTATGAGTTCCCAATTCTTTGCATGAAGAGCAATCTTTCCCCCCAAAGCGGCGGCTAAAAGGTTAAGTGCTGGGTGATTTTAAAAGGAAGTCATTGAGACCGTTTACCATAGAGGGGTGTCTTGTTATTTCCAGATTTGGAAGTGGAGGCCCCCCACTGCTTAGTTCTGAGAGTCCCCTGGGACTGAAACCTGTGGTTTTTGCTGTGTCTGGGTTTGGCTTGAGAGGATCTGGAAGGAGCTGGAAAGACCATTAGTAGGCCAGTGCCTACTAAATCTTGGTGGTTGCACTTGTAAGAAATTTTTAACAGTTTGCATAGATTTAACTTTATCTTCCATCTTTTTTAGAACTTCTTCAGCCTTGTTGCTAAACAGGTGATCCTGATTTAAAGGAGCATCCAACAATTTAGCTTTAACATGATCAGGCAACGATTGCTCCTTAAGCCAAGCATGCCTTCTGAGCACAGACCCAGTAAGAGCAGCCCTGCAAGAGGCCTCTAATGAATCAAAACCACACTGCAAAGTATGTTTTCCAACTTGTTCAGCTGAATGCAATAAATCCTGTAAATCTTTATTTTCTACACAGTCAGGAATCAACATAATTTTCTGTTTAAGCAGTCCAATAATATGCTGTTGATATTTTAACATATGAAATTGACAGTTTAAAGCTCTGCCAAGGTTGCAGAAGTATAAACCTTCTTACCCCATCTATCCAACACCCTGGAGTTTCTAACAGAAGGTGCAGGACTTTTAGCAGTAGAAGCCTTAATGCCCTTGGGCCCCTGAGAAATGGTTTCTGGATCTGCAACAGGATTTTTGAAAAGAAACTTGTGGGACTCAGGAACCCTGAAGTATCTGTCAGGTTTACTAGGATCCGGAGGCAGGGAATCAGGGGCCATACTGGATTCTGAAAACACATCATCAACAATGTCTAGTACAGGAGGTATAGCCAAGGGCCTATGCTGAGGTAGAAGGAGGAAATCCCTAAGCCTCTTTTTTGAATCAGAAAATTCCTGACTTTCCCAGTGGAAATGATCCCTTAAGGTAAGGTATGGAATGGAATCCTCTGCATCAGAATCCTCATAAGTAGGTATGGACAAATCCAGGTCATTAGAAGAGTCAGAAGAAACAGAAACCTGATCAGAAGATTCATAATCAAGCTCAGCCCTAGGCCTCTTGGGGGGGAGGGGGGGTTGACTACCCCTGATTAGAGTAATTAGATCTTCAGCCATTTTGTTCATTTGTTTTTTGGGCATAGGGGCCAGAACATGTGGCCTGGGCGTCGTTTTTTTAGACACAGATCGAGATTTAGGCCTTAGTAATAAAGGTGGAGTCGATTTAATATGCAAGTCTGTAGGCCTGCATACACCCTCAGAAGCTGGTGCCTGCACAGCGGCTCCGGACCTATCCAAGGTAGAGACATCCATGGGTTCCATAGGTGAAGCATCTCGCGGTATACCAGACTCCAAATGGGTCTCAGTAGAGGCCTGCGAATCAGAAGTAGCGGGTATCAGGGGCTGTGAAAGTGCCTCATTGAGTACCGGCAAACTGGCGACTGGCTTAGAAGCGTCGTCGGCAGTTTAGGACCTCGGCAGCCTGTCTCTGTCTTTATCTTTGCATTTTTTCGGAATCCCGATAGTCAGATGGCTAACCGACGACATTTCTGGATAATTAAACCGAGAACCAAAATACTTGGAGGCAAAAATGTACAGACGACGGATAGTGCTCTGATTAAATAAAGCACAAAAACCGACAGCAAGGTGCGTCGTGGTCAGGGCCTAGGCAAGGAATACAGTACGAATGAAAATCTTTGTTAGGTATTTGCTTTCCACAAGTAATGCAATTTTTAACTTTTACTGACATCGGTAAGGAGCAAGAAAAAGTTTCCCCAATGGGGTACTTAGCTTTAAGTTGAAGACTTCGGTTCTGAAACTCGAAAACGAAAATTTCAGGAGTTGGCCGACTGGCACTTGTGAACTGCTTCTGCTTTGGGCACCGCACGGCAAGAAAGACTGATGTAATGGCATTGGATGCATGTTTTATACCCCTGACGACCTGACATCATGGAAGAAGGGACAGCAACCGATGCAGGACCCAAGACTTTGTTAATCAGGCCGACTAGGGGCAACCTGCCAGCAGATTACCCAAATGTAATGACTGCAAGAGTGAAACACAAAGAACATCATCAGTAATGTGATTTAAGACACCCCAATCAGCACATGGATCCATTGTATTGTAATCAGACTTCAGGCAGGTTCCACATATTGCCACTGTGTCCTTATCTTAAATGTACAGTGCATTCAAGAACAATTTCAAGCAGATCGCTTTAACGTATGTACCAGATACAGAGACGCACAATTAGTTAAAAATGTTGACTGCAAACATAATATTAACCACATCATTTTGATTATCTGCTGTGTGTTAAAAGGTTCTATGAGAGCAGTTTATATGCTACAACAAGTAAATATTGTGCAGCTTTTTAAATTAACCATTTTATATTGCTCCAGTGTTTGACTGCATACTTTGGAGTCTTATCAACTTTCAGAGATATCCCTCTGAAACAGACAAGCAATTCTAATCAAAACAAACAAACAAACAAAAAAGTACCGCTCTCAGAGTCCACTGCAGACAACATAGCAATTCGCTGTGACACCTGCAAGAAGGGGTATGGTGCAGTGTAGTGCACACTATAGGCACCAACATGCCTGTTCCTGTTCCTCTGGAGTAATGAACAGTAGAATGACTGCATTTGGTACAAGGATGTCAAAGCAGGGTCAGAAAACTAAACCAAATTCATGAATAAATATTCCCTACAGGCTGCTAAAGCCTCACCTGCTGCACTCTGTTCTGCTATTCGAAGCAAATGCCACCAGCATTTCCGGGGGGAAATATTGGCACTGGTCAGACTCAAACAAATACTAAAATTCAACTCTACAATTTTTTGGGTAAATCAAATGCAATTTTTATTAAGCGTTTAGGACAAAAATACTTGAAAGTAATCCTTATAAATGCAACCTTTTTTTTACATATAAACAACAGCAAAATTATTACTCTGCAATTCACCCTGTGCCATTTCCATGTCAGACAAACATTTCTGCTGGAAGTACTACGGAGGTCCAATACTGCTGGTTTGCACAGAAACTAGATGAGAGCATTCGGTCACGGTTATTTTTTTTGGAAGACCACTACAGCAGTCCAACAGATGGGAAACCCAAGGACACACACAGCCTCAGAAGCATGCTTTTTTCCCCTCAGTAGTATCTGCACTTCCCAGCATGAAGGTATTACTTCAATTTTAATACATTTTTTTAATTCATTTAAGTTTTTTGTTTTTGTAATTATTTAACCAGGAGGTTTGTTTCACATAATTTTTATTTATTTTACATTTGTTGACCGGGCTAGTTTAACTGGATACATGTCCATTTTCAGTAGAGGCGCGGGGAGATAAGCTCCAACACACATAATTACAATATAAAATGTTGCTACAGTACAAGAATAACACAGCTGATGTTAGTAAAAATACAATACTTATAACAAACATAACACAAACACTAAAAAGGTTTTGTACATAAAAAGATGTTACTATATACATTGATTTAAACCGCAAGATCATGGTCTCTTTGGTTCTTTTAGAAGTCTGGAGTTAGTACAGAAGAGTAAAAGGTGAAGAGTATCCATTAGTATAAGAAGATGAGATAGCCAGGGTTAGTACAGGGGCATAACCAATATGTTTAAAGATATAGCTTTAGTTTATGTTTAAAAAGTGTTATTGAAGACAGTGATAAATGTTTAGTGGGAAGTAGATTCCAGTGTTTTCCAACAGTTAGAAAATAGAGAGTCTCCTGCCAAGTTGTTGGATCTGCTTGTACAAACAAGTAGTTTATTTGAGGAACGTAAATTTTTAAGATTATTGTAAGGGGTAATGAGGCTATTGGAGTGTTGATACAGGGGCTTATGGACAACAGCAAGCTGGTGAAATTGAAGTTGATTTTGAAACTCTAGCCATCCTAGCTGCTTTAGATTAAGACAATGATGAGTTCTAAATGGAGAGCCAGTGGCAAATCTAGCAATATTATTATAGGAGATTGCCAGTTTGTTGAGGTTATTTTTTGACAGATTAGTATATATACACGAAGCACAGAAGTGTGGAGATTAAGTGAGTGCGGGCTATAGTGGTTCTATAGCTAATGGTGTAAGGTAGGGTTTGATTCTATAGAGGGACCCCAATTTCTTGTTGACTGTTTTTATTGTGTTGTTAATACGAGTATCAAAGTTAAGGATGCTATCTATTGTTATTCCTAAGAGTTTGGTGGTTGGGTCAGGAGATATGAGAGTGTCAATATTAGATATAAGTGTAAAGTCTACTGAGGTGGACTTCCGGGTTGGAGTAAAATGCAAAAGTTTTGTTTTTTTGGGGTTCAAGAGGAGGCAGTGCTGTAAAAACCATTGTTCTACTGTATTGAATGCCTTTTGGGTTAGGGACTGTAGTTCAGATGGAGAAGTGGCTGAGCATATTATTGTGGAGTCGTCTGCGTACTGTATACAGGTAGCTTGAGGAATTGCTAAGTGTAGGTCGTTAATGAAAATGGAGAATAGGAGTGGGCCTTATATGGAGCTTTGAGGGACACAGAGGGAAATGGGGAGGTGGGTAGACAGATTATTATCCCATGGCACAGCCTGCTGTCTATTGTCTAAGTAAGATTCAAACCATTTTATAGCCAGTGCTTAAAGTGAAAGGGATTTGAGTATATTTATAAGTAGCTGGTGGTTAACCATATCGAAATATTTAGATAGATCGATAAAGAGTGCAGAGGAAAGAATATTGTTGTTGTGGTTTTTGTTAATGCAGTCTGCAAAAGGATAACGGGGCAGTGGTGGTACTGTGGAATAGTCTAAATCCATGCTGACAGTTGGCAAGTAAGTTGTTTTGGATTAGGTGGTGAAGTAGTTGCCTGTGGATGCATTTTTCCATTATTTTTGCCAGTGGAGAGAATAAAGCTATGGGACGATAGTCTGAAAAGTCATTAGAGTTCCCACCTTTATGTAGGGGGATAATGTGAGAGATTTTCCAGATAGTTGAGATGGTACCTTCATTTATGGTTCTGTTAATCAGTATGGAAACGAGATAGGCTATGGCTTTAGCTGCTTTTTGCAGGTAGCTGGTCAGCTGAGGGGGTGGTTAATTTTAGTTTTTAGAGAAGGGAGCAAATGAGTAAAGTTGGAACTGGTTGTAACTGAAGTGAAGGACGTGAGCTAGTAGTAGAAGTTGGCAGACTTGAGCTACCTGGAGACAGTTGACCGGCAAGTGTTTGAATGGCCTCTGTAAAGAAGGAATTGAAGGCATTGGCAGTTTGTGTGGGATTCTCAAGGTTAGAGCCTTGTGGGTTTGGCATAATGGGTTGACCTGGGTGTAGTAGCTTACTAATGCTAGTCCAAAACTTTTGTGGTTTATTTTGTTAAGTTTGCTGGAGTTGGAAGTAAAAGTTTCTTTTATCTAAGAGGATAGCTTTTTTGTATTATTTCTAAGTTGTCTAAAGTTTTGATGGTCTGTTGGATTTTTAGTAGTACCCCATTTAGCTCAGGATTTGTTTCTAAGAAAGATTTTTTGCCTGGTTACTTTTGAGAGCCATGGGGCAGGTTTAGTCTTATTTCTAATAGAGCGTGTTGGTGCGTGGTGGTCAAGGATGGTTAAGAACATCAGTGGTCAAGGATGGTTAAGAACATCAGTAATGTGATTTAAGACACCCCAATCAGCACATGGATCCATTATATTGTAATCAGACTTCAGGCAGATTCTACATATTGCCACCGTGTCCTTATCTTAAATGTATTGTGCATTCATGAACAATTTCAAAGAAGATCACTTCAATGTATGTACCAGATACAGATATGCACAATTAATTAAAAATGTTAACTGCAAACATAACATTAACCACAACATTTTGATCATCTGCTGTGTGTTAAAAGGTTCCATAGCCTGGAATTGTGTATACCCTCAAAGCCGTAATATTTGTGTCTGCGGTCTACAGTATGCTAAGTACCTTCTGCCCACTTCACCCTTCTCAAAGGGCAATAAAAACAGGAGATGGGATGTCTTAATGGATGGTAATATGCCTGCATGTGGGCATCCATGCTGTGGAACAGATGCTCTTATTAAATGTATCATTTATGAAAGAAGAGAGATTACAGGAGGATTTATTTAAGAATAGGTGAAGGAGAAACTTCGAGAAGATGGCATACTTTTGAAATAGTACCATTCTGCTGAATCACAGCACACAGTTGATATAAAAGTTCCATTGGTTCATAGATACTACCAGGCTAGATGCTCTTGCAAGCCAAAGCCTAGCCATTTTTTTTCCTTTTTGTGCTCAAATTTATCTATCCCATGTTGCTATAGACTGACCTTACCCATCCAGTGCTCAATAATTATGTATTATCCCTAATGAGAGTAATTGGGGTCATCCTATATTTAATTTGAAGGGGGAGCTGCTTCTGTTCATTAGTAGTACAGGGGGCAGTCCTGTGGTAAATATTCTGTTTCATATCCACAGATCTATTTTTTTTTTACTTTATTTTACATTTGTTGACCGGGATAGTCTGACCGGAGGCCCGGGGAGAAAAGCTCCACATTAAGACAATTTACAAGACAGAAATCTTGACCATATACAATACAGATAATGTCAGACAGGTAAAACATTTAAAAATACAGGAACATTTATATAGTACTGTTACAGTAACATACTCGACTAAATAAGTTAAAAATTTTGAGTAAAAGGATTAATAAAACATTTTTTTTGAGTGTAGCATTGTTTATAAATTTTACCAAACCTTAGGAGGTGAGCTACTACAGTAGGAATTAAGAGAGAATATCAGAGCACCTGAAATAGCATGTTAAAGATAGATAGTAAAGAATGGTCCTGCTAGGGGAGAAAGTGGCAATCAGGATTTGTGCATGGGCAAAGCCATTGGGCTTTAAGGAAGATTCTTAACTGCTTCTTGAACAGTGGGGTAGAAGAAAGGGCTGTTAGTTTAGTTGGAAGAGTGTTCCAAGAGTTACTAATAGAGTTTGAGAACAAGCTATCTCCAGATTTGTTGTTGGACTTTAGGGTAGCTACTAGTACCTTATTAGCTGATTGAAGGGTTGTTAGATTTTTTATATGGGCAGATAAGGTTAGAGAGTATGGGTGTATCTGTGGGATGGTGTAAGATCTTGTGTATAGTAGTAAGATGCTGCAAAAGAATCTGGCGTTGCAATTCCAGCCATTCTGGCAATTTAAGATTTTGGCAGTGGTGGGTTCGAAAAGGGGCACCAGTGGCAAATCTAGCTATGTCTATATATAGGTGCAGTTTTGCGCCAGTATACAACTCAGCACAGCTACTCGTGGTGTCCTGCAGAGTGATACAGGCAATAGAGTGACCCAAGAGAGACTTTTCCCTGATCTAAGTATTTTTTTCAGTTTGTTCCATGGTACTAGGCTATCAGCCCATTATTTACCATAGGTTACCCCTGTCTAGCAGGCATATCCCCTTTCCTGACTTAGCTACTACATTCCCTTTCCCTTTCAAACGTCAAGGTTCCTCTCTTCCTGGGACCCCTATCCCATTTCCCTCTTTAGCGTTCCTCCTCCTGTCCAATTTGGGGTGATCAATCTGCTCATCTCCCATCTTCTCGATATTCCTTGTTTGGGCTCTCTACTAGTGTCTGTCCTTTTGCAATCCTGGTTTTGAGGGGCAGATTGGATTGAGTTCTGTTTGGATGATTCATGCTCAGCAGATTACATTTTGGTATATTGTGGTTTGTGATCGCCTCTGAGTGGAGCTCTGAGGCTGTGAGTAGAGGAGATTTTTTGAGTGCACAGGGTTCTGCATTTTTGGGTGTCTGAGAGTTTGAGAGAGTAGCTGAGCGGTCAGGGTAGTATAGATATGGAGTGAGGTATTTCTGGTTTTTTAGGGCATCTACTTTATGCCTGTTTCCAGTTGTTGCATTCTGAGTAGCCAGTACAGTGGGACAAAATGTCTTGATGATAATGATGTACACGCAGGATGAAACAATATTCTTGGATGTAATGATTGATGGAGGGTGGACAATGAATGTGGATTTTATGAGACCACACTGTCTGGGTGTGTCCCTACTGTTGTGTGACACTTTCCTTCTGTTCCCTAAGTACCTGTGTCCCTAAGTCTCTTATCACATGTTCTCCATCCTTAGTGTACTGCCACCTATGTGGTTTTTGCTGGATATGTTTTATATGGATCCATGGCTATATTTTCTAAGCCCAATACATGTTTTTTTGGCCTCTGTTTTGCTAATTGGCGGCTCTGGCACCAATCATCTGTTTCTGTAATTCCATTAGAGCATCCCAGTCAAAGTCAATTTGAGACTTTGTTAGCAGCTCCTCAGTTGCTTTGTTTTCCAGAGTTTAGATGTACAGCCAAGTACTCCACTCTGTACTGACTCAAGAAGACACTGTCACTTGTCTGAGCTTGCCTGTGGGTTCTATCAGTAAGCTTTTACAGTGTGGGTTCTATTTATAAGCCATTTACTTTACCATTGGTTGACATCCCAATAATCCATTTACAGAGTGTTTGCCATTTGATTAATGATATCAGATAGTAAGTTTATCTATGATTCCAGAGTGTAGATAGATACCAGACCCCCCTTGAAATCAAAGGCTATGTGGCTGTGGAAAAAGTCAAATCTTCCTTCAGAGACCCAATCCTGGACAAGCAGTTCACAAGTTAAGAGGGTATCTGTTTCGGTCAAGTGTTTGTTTGGTTATAAGTTGTCTTTTGTTATAAGTTCCATTTGTTGCTTATAAGATCCAGATAATACGCCCATGGCCTTGCAGATAAGGCTTGTGATCCTTGATCCCCCTCGGGATCTGGGCTCTGGGATCCTCCTGCCACCTGGCTTGGGAGGTCACATCATGATTAAACATGACACTTACTAGGCTATGTGAGGTGCTATGATGACACTGTAACATGACACGTTCATGGATGCATATTTCCATGCAAGTTCATGTACATTGGTTCCATGGATGCTGTATTCTTGGCCTTTGTACCTTTTTTGTACCTGTTTGTACCTGTGTGTGTTGAGATGGGGAATTTGGCAATGGGTGTATGGTGAGGATATTTAGGGGGTGAGAGGGGGGGTGTTTAGACTGAATCGGACCACTTGGATTTCATTTGGATTTTTTTTGAGTTTCAATATTCTTCTGCTTTTTTATTTTTATGATTCTTGACATAGTTATAGAATAGATTCTCTTTTGGTTGAATTTTGAATTTGGTTTTTTTTCTTTTTCTTGGTTTATTTTTTTTTACTAGCTTTGGAGAGGATTTTTTTGAGGCTAGTTTCAGAGTAATGGAGTTAGTGGTTTTTTTTTTTTTTGAGTTTTTTTTTTCTTCCTTTTTGTTGTTTGTTTTGTTGTGTTTACCACCAGATTGGCTTCCTTTTTTTTTTGGCTTTTTTTTTGGATGAGATTTTTTTGTTCATCATTGATGCATGCATGAATGTGCGGAGAGTGTCAGTGTCAGTGTTCAATTGTAGTTTCACTTTCAGTTCCGTCTGCATGGGTGTTATGAAGTGAAGTTTGTCTGACTTTCACTTCTTGAGACTTGAGAACTTGGCTTTTTTTTTTGTTGGTTTGGTTACTGGGGGGTGGGGGTGGGGGTGGATGTTGTGGATGTGAAGGGTGGACTAGCGAGGACTAGACAGGGGGGGGGAGAGACCAGGTATATGACATTGATTTTTCATGTGGTAAATGACCAGGTCTAGGATATTGAGCCCCTTGGGACTATGATGGATTGATTGATCAGGGCATTGGAATTTATGAATTCAAGAATTGGTGTAAAGGTGTTGGGACAGGAGTAGTTTTCCCAGTTAATGGCAGGGTAGTTAAAATCACCCAGTATTAGGGTGTTTGGTTCTATCTAATATTTTCCAGTATGTTTTTGTTCCGACTGCCTTTTCCCGCCTAAAAAGCGAGTTTCAAACTGCTCTGTGCTTTTAAAAGTTTAAATTGCATTGCCTTTCTGCATTTTACAGTTTTTGCACTTGTTATTTATCATTTTTAGTCATTTTTGTATTGCATAACTGTTGCAGGCTACACACTAAAGTGCACTAGCCTGTTTACAGCATTTACAGTGTTTTCTGTGTGTTTTTCTGCTGTTCTCAGAAAAAAAAGAAAAAAAACCCCAAAAAGTTCTCTTTGCCTGCCTTTGCTGAACTAGATTAGTCCAGATTTCAGGCTTTGCTGAATTCCGGACTGTGGTATAGTTTTCCTGTGTTGCCCATATCCTTACTTGGATAGGAGGAAGCTTCTCTGTTCACCAGTGAGAGTGGAGAGCTTTGAGCAGCTTATCTGCCCCTGGAGGAGTGGTCTCAACCCTGAAACTAGTAGCTTACTGGCCGTTTTGGGTCAATTCCTATCTCTTTCAGTTTCCCTGCTTTAAAACTCGCATTTGCGTGGTTATGTGCGATTTTGCGCATAGCGCAGCACCACTTAATCAAGTTTAAACTATTCCCGGCTCCACAAAGTCTTCTCTTCACTTTTTCCCTTAGAACTGATCTAAATCTCAAAGTAAGTACTCTAGCTTCATCCTAAAACCCTGCACTTGCTCTTATAAGTAAACACTAATAAACTAAAGCACTACACCCTCTTATACTTCTTTTAAGTACTTGGCACCCTATTGATCCTTTCTGATCAGTCAGAAAGAAGTTCCTTATACTATTCTGGCATGTCCAAAAGTCAGTTTCGGGTTTACTCTCCAGTCCAGCTGGTGAATCTGGGAATCTTGAGGCAATGTTACAATTGCCTTATGTACACAGACCACCCTCTCCTCCTCCCTACAAGCTCAAATATATGTGAAAGATGCAACTATATAGCCAAACTGGAGGCTGAGCTCTCTCAACCCAGTACTGGCTCAGTCAGTCAGGAGGAGAAGGGAACCACAGACACCACAATTCCAGTCTCACATAGACCTACTGCATCAGCAAACCAAACATATAAACACCCAAAAACATACTTGGAGGCTCTAAATAAAAATCTGCCTAAGCAGCAGAGACCTCCAAAGCAGACATCCAAGCAAACCCTACCCCACACCAATACCCACGTATCACATAGTTCACAAAGTCAGTGTGCCACACAGTCACAGCCCTTAAGGCTAAACAACACACCTAATACACTTGTAATAGGTGACTATTGTCAGACACACTGTCGTCCCACTCACCAGACTGAACAAGGAGAAGGTCACTGTAAGCTGCCTGTCGGGTGCCAGGATCCGCTACATAACTCATGCACTCATGTCACTCCAAAGCAAGTACAAGTATGACTTCATCATTGTCCATGCTGGTGTGAATGACCTGAGACGTACCTCCCTGGACTAGATGAAGAGAGACATAAAGGAGCTCTCTGATCATGTAGACCAGGCCCGTATGACCCTGACCTTGAGTAGCATCTTGCCCTCACCAAAAATGATGCCACAATATAAAGACAAAATGATCAATTTTAACAATTGGCTAAAGTATTGGCGTCATTTAAAGGGGATCCAGTGTTTGTCAGCCTGGGATGACATGCTCGGCAAGCCACGTTGCTTCGCTAGGGACGGCTTGCACCTGTCACCCCTGGGCTTTTGAATACTGGCTAAGGCTCTTGCCACCCCCCATAGTGCCTTTTTTAGGCAAGGCTCAAAAGACAAACCCACCTCCATAGACAACACAATGAAAAAAAAACCTAAGGGTAATGCTGCTCAAACGCCAGAAGTCTAAACCTCAAGATGCATGCATTCGAGGCTCTCCTTAGTATGGAGAATATCGATATCTGTGCAGTTACAGAAACCTGGTTCAAGGCTCCGGAAAGCACCCCAGCACTACCAGGTTATACTTCATACCATGCTTTTCAGCCACAAAACTTGGACCGAACCACAAAAGGAGGGGGAGTATCCATGTACATCAAAGACACCCACACCTCCAGGTTAGTAGCACTGCACGAAGCATCAGAGACCATCCATGTGCAACTAACAGTGGGCAAAACTGCCTTTCAGTTTGCAGCCTGCTACAGACCACCCTCCCAAACTCAGGAACCCCACTCGGCTTTCCTGAGAACACTGGAGAATATGAAGGTCTCTCCAAACACCATTATATTGGGTGACTTCAACTACCCAAACATTGACTGGGAAAACTACTCAAGCCCCAGACCCTCACCCAACGGTTCCTAGAATTTATATACTCAAATGCTATGGAACAACTGGTCACCACCCCCACAAGAGGGGATAACATATTGGACCTGGTCATCACCAACATGGGGACTCTATGTTCCACACCAGTGGTATACCCCTCATTGGTAAGGTCAGACCATAAATTAATCTCACTGGACATCCATATCCTGTCCCCACCTTCAGCCAAGGAAACCATGTGAAGAACTTCTCAAAAGCAAACTTCACACTTCTCAAAACCGAGGTGGTATCCTTCAAAGCCCCCAGGCCAGTGGAAAATATGTCTCAAACCGCAGGAATCCTTTACAAACGCATTCTGTGGACACTTACAGGAATGCATGGATCATGCTATCCCAAATAAAACCAAGACTCACTCCCCCAAAGGCAGGAGACCTGTCTGGTGGACCCCGGCCATAAATAAGCTATACAGCAGAAGGAGAAAGCTACTACATGATAGAGCAAAATCCCAAAAAGGGAAGGCATCTCTGATCAGTACTAGCAAGAAACTACGATCCCTCATAAAATCATCTAAGGCTAGCTTCGAAAGAAAAATTGCACAAGGCACTAAGGACAATCATAAGGCCTTCTTTATTTATGTCAGAAACCTGGGTGGCAACTCCCAGATATGCTCTGAATTAGTGCAAAATGACAAAAAAAACACTGAACCCACAAACATTGCCAACATCCCGGCAGACAGGTTCAGTGCAAATTTCTTCCCCCCCAAAAGAGCAAATGTCTATCCCAACAGAGTGTAGCCTCCCTGACATCACAGATGAACAGGTGAGAGCTGCCCTCTCCAAAGCAAAAAATACAGCATCAATGGGACCGGACGGTGTCCCGGGCTGCGTTTTACACGAGCTTCAAGAAGAACTTAACCTTCACATAAATTCAGTGTTCAATCTCAGCCTTACTACAGGATATGTACCCAAGGAATGGCGTACAGCAACAGTGGTCCCGCTCCACAAAGGTGGTGCCACAACGGACCCCGGAAACTATCGCCCTATAAGCCTGACTAACCTGGTCTGCAAAGCTATGGAGCGTATCATCATGGAACTCATAAACAAAGACATTGGGAACCTCCAGACACTGGATCCTACCCAATTCGGCTTTGTTAAGGGTAGATCTTGCCTCTTGAACCTGGTGGATTTTTTGAAACAGTTACCAGGGCCATAGATGAAGGGAAGGTAGTCCACACAGCCTACCAGGACCTCGCAAAAGCCTTTGACACAATACCCCACTCAGGCATCATAAATAAGCTCAGTAGCTTAAATATCAACCCCTATGTCACAAGATGCGTTGCAAACTGGCTCAGGGACAGAACCCACATGGTCAGAATTGCAGGTGCCATGTCAGACTCTAAACCAGTTAAAAGTGGCGTCCCACAAGGCTCAGTCCTGGAACCTCTCTTGTTCGGTATATATTTCTCTGAGGTACAGGCTAACACGGGAGGACAATGGCTGACCAAGTTCACAGATGACTGCAAACTGGGTGCCATAATCGACTCACCGGCTGACACAAGCATCCTCCAAAATGGTCTCACAGAAATGGATAACTGGTGCCAGAGCCATGGCCTAAAGCTAAATGCTAAAAAGTGCATAGTCATCCCCTTTGGGAAAAACAAAGTGCCCACAAATTACCACATAGGTGGTAATCCATTAAGTATGGAAGAAGTAATTAGGGATTTGGGGACCCAAGTAGATAGTAATCTCTCCTTTGACAATCACATTGCCAAAGTGGTTAGAAAGACCTTCTACATAGCCCACCTTATCACGAAAGGTTTCACATCTAGATCGAGACGTCATTGTGCCCCTCTACTCATCACTCATCAGGCCCATAATTGAATACAATGCCCCATTTGGGATGTACCTTACCCGACACCTGCAGCAACTGGAAAGACCCCAAAAGTACCTCACCAAAGAGGATCAAGGGACTCAAACAGATGCCCTATGCAGTTCGGCTAAAGAAACTCCAGCTCTACTCAGTTGCTTACCGCCTACTCAGAGGCAATCTGTGCCTGACGTATAAAGCCATGTCCAACCCAGAATTAATGGACATGCTCCACCTCACGAAATCCAAATCCCTTAGAACTACACGCTCCAGGGACTTAAACCTCAGCACAGAAATAAATAGGACATGCTGGAGGGACAGACTCATATACCAGAGGCTCCCCTCACTCTGGAACAAAATCCCAGTCCAAGTTAGGCATAGCCTCTCACTGACCCTCTTCAAGAGAAATCTTGACGAGTGGATGGGAGATCGTACGTTTACCCCGGGGATCTCTTCTGTGTCCCTGCTAGACAGAGGCACAGTAAACTAACCTTAAAAGGGCCATCTTCTGTGACCTACTATTCAAAGGCACAGTCTACTAATCTAAAAGGGTGGAGAAAGCCAAACACACTCTGGCTAGGCTTATAAATTCCATAGGGCAGATAGTCTAGTATCAACCTATGAACCTATAGGCTGTTTCCAACTTATGAAGTTTATTTTTGGATAAGTTGGTATAGATTGGGGATGCATAGAGAAGGGCGGAGATTAAGTGTGTTCGGGCAATAGCAGTCCTAGCTAGAGCTGTGAGATGGGGTTCAAGTCAGTAGAGGAAACCCAGTTTTTTATTAACTGATTTAATGTTTAGGTTGATATGTGTGTCGAAGTTTAGATTATGATCAATTGTTACACCTAAATGTTTGGTGGCTGTGTCCGGAGTTATTACAGTACCATTATTAGATGTAATTGTGAAGTTGATAGCAGGAGACTTCTGAGTGGGACAGAATAGTACCAATTTAGTTTTTTTGGGGTTAAGGAGGAGACAGCATTGATAGAACCAGTTTTCAACTAAGGAAAATACTGCTTGGGTACTCGAATAAAATCCAGCAGGCGAAGAGCCTGAACATATTAATGTTGAGTCGTCAGCATATTGTATGCAGGTGGTTTGTGGAAGGGAGACTTTCAGATCATTTCTGAAAACAGTGAAGAGGAGGGGTCCCAGAATAGAGCCTTGTGGGACTCCAAGAGTTATAGGGAGAGGAGTTGATAGTTTATTTTCCCAGAGGACTACTTGTTGTCTATTTCCTAGATAGAACTTGAACCAGTTAACTGTCTGGGTATCTAGTGAAAGTGATTTGAGTGAGTTTAACAGTAATTGATGATTAACCATATCAAATGCTTTTGAGAGGTCAATAAAGAGGGCTGATGACAGTAAGCTGTTGTTACGATTTTTATTAATGCAGTCAGAAAAGGATTGTAGAGCAGTTGTAGTACTATGGAATGGCCTAAAACCATGATGGCAGTCAACTAGCAGGTGGGTTTGGAGGAGATGATCAAGTAGCTGACGGTGAATACATCTCGTTATAATTTTTGCTAAGGGGGAAAGTAGGGCTATGGGGTGGAAATTTGAGAATTCATTTGAGTTCCCACCCTTATGCAGTGGGATAATATATGAGTCTTTCCAGAGGGATGGGATGGAACTTTCTGTAATGATTCTGTTAATTAAGATGGAAACAGGGTAGGCAAGCACTCCAGCTGCCATTTGAAGGTATTCAGCTGGGAAGAGGTCAGCTGATGGAGCGCATGGTTTAAGCTTAAGAAGTAGGGAGTGTACGAGAGATGTTGGGACAGGCTGCAGTTGTAATACCTGGGGTAGGGTGGTTGGTAAGGATGAGTCAGTGGTTGGCATGGATGAGTCAGTGGTGGTAAGGTATTTGCTAAAGATTGAACAATTTCTGAAAAAAAATTGTTAAAAATATCAGCAATTTGGTTGGGAGAATTATGAGTCAAGTTAAAGGGGGTAGGTGTTTTGGCTTGTCCAGGATGGAGTAATTTATTTAATCCTGACCAAAATTTTTGTGGGTTTAGATATTGGGTTTGTTGGAATTTAAGGTAGCAGTTTTTTTTATCGAGGAATATTGATTTTTTAGTGGCATTCCTATGCTGTCTAAAGTTTAAATGATCAATAGAGTCTTTGGTACTTCGCTATATATTCCAGATTTTATTTCTCAGTCTCATTTTTTGCCTTGTCTCATTTGAGAGCCAGGGAGCAGGTTTGTTCCTAATTTTAATAGTACGAGAAGGGGCATGGTGCTCAAGGATTTTTAGGAATGTATTATTAAAAAAAGAGACTGCTTCATTGAGAGGTAGATATTTTAGGGGTGACCAATTTCAAGCTTTTAGCTCTGCCTGAAAGTTACCTAGGTTCAGGTTCTTTTTGTTCCGGGTGGTTCTAAAGTTTGGTTGAGTGATCACTAATATCATCAGCAAGTATGCCTATTTTGTAGCAAGATTGGGCGTTATTGTTGACTAGTATCCAGTCTAAGGTACTTTGTTTGTTGCTGGGTTTAAGGGTTCTGGGTAGGGTCGGTGATAGTTTGATAGAAGCCATAGAGATTAATGTGAGATGTAGGTTTGTCAGAAATGCAACAGTTCCAGTCAATATTAAAGTCTCCAAGGAGAATGGTTTCTTGTGGGAATGATGCGGAAAGCCAGTTAAGGATATTTTCAAGAGTACTTATGTTGTTGCCTGGGGGGATGTAAGAGCAAATGATGTATATAGATTTATTAGCATTAATTTGGAGCTTAGATATTATGATTTCAGCATTGCCAGGTGAGGGAGGTTGAGTGTTTAGTGAGGTTACCTGTAGTTCAAATTTAAACAATATCACTACCCCTCACCCTTTTTGTTAGGAAGGTCAATGCTAAGGATGTTATAACCTGGAGGGATGATATCATTGTCTTTAGTAACTGGTTTGAGCCAGGTTTCTGAGACATAGGATGTCAAAGGAATGTAAGTCTAGTAGGGCATAAAGTTGGGTAATTTTATTATTTAAACTACGAATATTGAGGTGGGCAATGAGAAGAGAGTTCAAGGAAGAAGAGGGGGTATGGGAAATCGAGGTGAAGGAAGAATGGGAGTCAGTGAAGGTATTACCAGGCCCTGGGTTTGGGTGAATGTCGCCGTATAGTAGTAGGTACTAAGGATTGTGCGGAGGTTTTGCTAGTTTACATAAAATAGGGTCTATTTTTCTGGTTTGGAAATACTTAAAATGGTTTAAACTGTGGAAGAAGGTAGGCTGATGAGGATGTAATGTTACTGTGGGTTTGTGAGGCTGACAGATAGAAAGGGGAAGTTTGTTTAAAGGAGTGTTGAAATTGAAAGGAGCTTAGGAATTCATAGCCTGTGAGACTATGAGACAGCAGTAGAGTGGAAAGAATTATGGGCAAGAGGAGGAAATTAGAGAGTTTTAGTAAGCCAGGGGTTGACATAATGAGAATGTGGGAAAGTAAGTAATGAGAAAATAAGGGGTTATAGAAGGGCAAACATGAGGTGGGTTTGTTTAATGAGGAAAGTATAGATAGTGGAAGGTGTGAGCAAATTAGTAACAGATGGCTGGGTATATAACGAGATATGTCAGGCTATTGGTTGATGTGGGGTGGGGGTGTGGCTTCTAGCAGTATAAGGATAGGTGCCCTGGGGGTGGGTGGAAATTGGGGGTAGGATATGGTAGCGGATTGAGCCCACAGGGTGAACGGAACGGGCAAGAGCAGTAAGGTAAGTTCAGCCAAAAGACAATCAGCTGTCTTTCGTGTTTGGCGTACTAAAGTGAAAACTGGGGAGCAGAGTATATAAGCTTATCAGATATGTGTATACGATTTAGTAAAGCGAGAGTGAGGTTCTCATGTACAGAGAGGAGGATTAGAACTGTACTGAAATGCCAAAGAATGGATGTAGGACCTGACTGATAGTTAGTTTTAATGCTAGAATATAGTGTAGGTAAAGACTTCTGCCTAGTGGTCAGGTGAGAAATAGCAGCTGGGGGAGGTAGGCAAGAAGCTATTCCAAAGGGTAAGATATAGGATGAGGGGACAAAAGGGTGGCGGGAGGAAGTGGCTTTGGGTCTGCTGTAGGCTACTAAATCTCACACTGGAGGGTTAACAAGCAATTATAGGCACTACAGAAAGGTAGTAAAAAGGCATTTTGCAACATACAAGTACAAATACCTTATGAAGCCAGGCAAGGAGTCAGCTTCAGGGGCATCTTCAAGTTAGCAGGAGGTTATTCTTTAACTTTGCAGCAAGCAGGGAAACACCCGGATGCACTTAAATGTATAAAAACTTTAGTAAGAGTATGATGGTGCCTTTCTACATCAGGCTTTTTGATACCTCTGTAATTAAGCACAAGTGGGTGGGGAGGTGTGCAGGGTCAAGGTGGGGGAAGGGATAGACACAAAGTAATGCAAGGTTGAGAGTCAGAAAAACTGGACTAAGCCAGCTGCTAAAAAGAAAACAGGAAAACCAAGCTAAGTTAATTGCAGGTCAGTGTGGTACAGTATTTACCTAATAACTACAAATGTTATACTACTAATCTAGTACACAGTGGTGAAAAGGACCACCACTTCTGCAGGGAAAACAAAAGTATGGGCTGCAGGTACACAGGTAAACTTTTTCCAAGAGAAAGTAGTTTTAAGTAATTGACCTAGGAGTGCTATAGGAAGAGAGAAATGGGGGGGGGGGGACCAGTAGTGTGCACGTGCACAGTGAAAGGGGAAACAGTCTTCAGTTTGGAGGACAGATTAAATACAACTCTTAACATGCACTAGTGTAGCCGGAAGCACATTAGTGCTTCACCGACGCAGGGTCTCACAGTGCAGGGCAACGAGACAGTCTTGGGTTGATTGGAGGTTGGCCAAAACACAGGATGTAACTTTTGCTGAGAGGAATGCGAGCACACTACTGGGGATTCCTATGAAGCAAGGCAGAAAAGCTAAGTCAAAAGATGGTGCCTTTCTACATTGCCATTCTACTAATATAAGTTGCGTTTGAATACAGACAGGGATGAACTTTGTTTAATGTGGATGGGGAGCCTGTTCCAAAGCAGCAGTATTCTCTGCAAGATGTCCCTGTTCTTTCAAACTGTTCTGTTGATGTTTCAGAAGAGGTATAGATCCCTATGCTGAGTATTTCTGATGTCATTTGACTTGCTCATGTGCAGCAAATCCATCAGTACTGGGTCGGAGGATGCCTTATATGCCAGACACGTCACCTCTTAGCAGTCTATAGGATACAGAGTATAGTGACAGATCTTTCAGTTGATCCATGTAGGACATATTGTTAAGGCCTTGTATCCTTTTATTTATTATTTTATTTTACATTTGTTTACAGGGATAGTCCGACTGGATACATGTCCATTTTCAGCAGAGGCCCGGGGAGAAAAGCTCAACATAGACAAACTTACATAGATTGCACAGAAGTTAGCAAACAAAATATAAAAACAAAATGATTATATACAATGGGTTAGTAGTGTACCCTAGTAGGGACTCAAAATTCTCATGGACAGACAATTAAAAGTAATACACATCATACTGGAAGCAGAGCTTGGTGATGTAGTTACAAGTTATGATAATTGCAGAATATGCTTTTAGTTTATAACTTAATCAGGGTTGGTACATGGGCATAGCCAATTCACTTTGAGATACTGTTTGAGGTTTTTTTTGAAGAGACTTCTGGAGGATTGTTGGGTTATATAGTTTGGCAATGAATTCCATGTTTTGCCAATGAAGTTTGCAAACAGGGATTCACCATCAGAGTTATTAGCTTTGTGGGTTTGGACCAGTAGTTTATCGGCTGACCGTAGGGATCTTAGGTTGCTATATGGCTTAATAATATTTTTAAGTGAGGGAGTATCCTCAGGGTGGTACAAAATGTTGTACGCTATTAAGAGTTGATTGAATTGAATTAAGATGGGCAGTTCTAGCCAATCTAGTTGTTTAAGGTTCTGGCAGTGGTGGGTTCTATAGGTGGAGCCAGTGGCAAATCTGGCAATATGATTGTAGCTATGGGACAGCTTACCTAGTTCGGATTTGTTGAGGTTTGAGAGTACAGGCGAGGCATATAAAAGAGTAGAGAGTAGGTGTGATCAGGCGATTGCAGTCCTAGCCAGTGGGGTTAAAAATGTCTTGTTTCTATACAGTGATCCAAGCTTCTTATTGATGGTCTGTATGGTTTCGTTGACCTGTAGGTCAAATTTGAGATTATTGTCTACGATAACCCCTAGCAGTTTGGTGTGATTATCTGGGGAAATAGTGGTACCATTGTTAGATGTGGCAGAGAATGAAAGTGTGGTAGATCTACTAGTGGCAGAGAAGAGTAGAAGTTTAGTTTTATTGGGGTTCAGAAGTAGGTGTTGGTTAGATGGAAAGATTACTGGGAACTAATTAGCATTCACTTCATGAAAATCTCTTTAATACATAAAAATATTATTGTAAATAACCCCATGTTATGGTTACTAAAAGAATTTTGTACTTCATCTATTACACCAAAATATGTAGTTAGTTACCCATTAAACATTATTATCAGTTATCGTAATTTTATATTCATGCATCCTAAGTATAAGGAATGGAATTTTATTCTATTCCCTATAATGTATACACAAGGTATGCTTTTGTCAACCACCTCTGAAAGAACTCTTTTAGTCACAGAGAATGATCTAAAGTATTGGTATCAGTTGCTGTCTGATAATAAAGTAAAAATTTAGACTTCTTAAAGCAAGAATTTGATTTGAGAGAAACATGTTGGTTAGAAATTCAGACTTTTAGACAACATCTTATTAATAAAATTGATTTAATGACTTTAACAGTTAAAGAATCTGTTCCAATACTGATTGATTACTTGATATTAAATTTACAACATAGAGTTTCTGATAAAGGTAAGCTCTCATACATACATAAAATTATCAGAGAAGAAACTCATTACAGTTCAGATACCTACTGGAATTATTTCATTTCCATTAATGGTGAATCACCAAAACAACAAGATAAACAATATATATTGGAATCTGCTTATAAAACTATCTCTTCCATTAATTGGAGACTTTTTACTTGGAAATTTTTACATAGATCCTTCTATACACCTTTAATGATGAATAAAATAAATAATAAAGACAACTTGTGTAAAAGATGTAATGTAGAAATAAATGCTGATTGGGCACATATGTTTTATGACTGTATAAAATTGAAGGAATATTGGAAGTTAATCAATGATTTTTTGCAGGCCCTTTTCACAGATAATTTCATTGTTTCTAAATCACTTATATTATTTAACACACCTGTTCCTAAAAGTGTTAAAAAAGTTAAACTTTCCTTATTATGGTCTATTCTAGCAGTGGCTAGAAAAATAATAACCAGAAATTGGATTTCAGATACCCCTCCTTCATTTAATGAATTTAAAAATGTTATGACTGAAGTGTGTCATATGGAATTGATGACAATAAAATCAAGAACTACTAGAAAAACATCTTATTATATTATATGGGATACTTTACAAAACCTGTTAAAAAATCTTAGTCTCAATAGCATGACATTATAGTTTAATCAATTGATTTGATTTGTAGTGGATGTCTTTGTAAATACTTTGGTTATTTTATTGAATGTTATAACTATTTCTATTTTAATTGCTTGTATAAAATTGTTATGATATTTATTTTGTATGTTAAAAACAATAAACTTGTTTTAAAAAAAAAAAAAAGAAGTAGGTGTTGGTTGGTGAGCCAGTTCTCAACAGTATTAAATGTATGTTGGGTTAAGATATGCAAGTCAGATGGGGGGGTGGCTGAGAAGATGAGAGTGAAATCATCTGCATATTGAATGCAGGTGGCTGTAGGGATAGCAGTGTGGAGGTTGTTGATAAAAATAGAGAAGAGTAGTGGACCTAGTATGGACTCTTGAGGGACAAGTGTGAGAGGTAACTGGCTGGAGAGTTTGCCCTGCCATAGTACCGCCTGCTGTCTACCAGTCAGGCAGGACTGGAACCACTGGATAGCAGGCTTGTTGAGGGAAATAGATTTTAGTGAAAGAATGAGAGGTTCATGGTTGACCATGTCAAAGGCGTTTGATAGGTCAAGAAAGAGGGCAGAGGTTAGCCTATTGTCATTCCTGTTTTGGTTTATGGCAGTAGTAAAGGAAAGAAGGGCTGAGGTAGTCCTGTGGTATGGCCTGAAGCCATGCTGGGAGTTGATAGTAGGTTATTCTGTGAACGGTATTGCATTAGTTGCTTGTGTACAGATTTCTCCATTATTTTGGCTAGTGGGGAAAGAATGGCAATGGGTCTATAGTTGGATATGTCTGAGGAGCTACCACCTTTATGGAGTGGGATGACGTCAGATATTTTCCAGAGGGAGGGGATAGCATTTTCAGATAAGGTTCTGTTGATGAGGATAGATATGGGATATGCAATGGCATCTGCAGCTATTTGTAGGTACTCTGCAGGGAGGAGGTTAGCAGCGAGGGTGGTAGGTTTTAGTTTTTTTACAAGTGTTTTGATAAAACTAGTGGATATTGGTTATAAGCTAAATTCCGGGTGATTATTCGGTAGATTAGGCATGTGGTTTAAGTTAGAGGGGGGGTTAGTTGACAGTTTTAGTAAGGTATCCCTGTGATCATTTCAGTTCTTACATGTGTCTGGACAGATGCATGCCAAAGGAGGCATTACAGTCAATGACTGGCCTAATTAGGCCTGAGTAAAGGGGGCAATGACATTCCAAGATGTAGACGCAATCCCTCTGCTTATAAGCTATACAACAAAAAAGGACTTTCTTACAACAATGGACACATATTGGTCAACTTTAAGTCCCTGTCCACATTAAGTTCCTAAATCCTGAATATCTGAGTCAGCTCTTAGGGGAGTGCTGTCAATGTGGTATTTCCCTAAGTTAGATGACTTCCCAAAGGATACAATAATGCATTTTTTGGGGGGATTTCTTTTCAGTATGTGATTTTGGCACAGGTTATTTGGGCCAAACCTTCCTGCAGGATGGCAAAGTCATTTTGGGGATTCAATGACTGCCCCTAGCTTGCAGTCATCTGCAAATTTATTCAACCAAAGCCCTTTGATATTGACTTTTACTTCAGAAAAGTAGATGCCAAACAGGAGAGGTCCCAGCATAGAACCCTGGGGGGACTCCACTACTGACCGGTCTCTTTGTGGAGCTAACTTCCTTTTTTTGATTTGCTATGTCCTATCTGGGAACCAGCTGGCAATTCAGTGGGTGATACAGAGGTTTATTCCCAGCTTATTTAGCTTTTATACTATGCCAGATTAGGGAATTGTGTCAAAAGCTTAGCCAGGTTGAAGCATGTGGTGTGTACCACTTTACATTTATCCACTGCTTTACTGAGCTTTTCAAAAAATCCACCAGGTTGAGTAAGCATGACCTAACCTTGATGAATCCAAACTGGCACAAGTCCAGTGTCTGGAGGTTCATTACTCCCTGACCAATTAGTTACATAAGTCTTTCCATGGTTTTGCATATGGGGCTGACCAGACTTATGAGTCTGCAACTACCTGGGTCTGTGGAAGGTCCTCCCTTTATGCATGGGAATGACTGTAGCTGTTCTCCATTTTCTTGGTACCAAACCTGTATGGAGGCTGACACTGAACAGTGTTGTTAGGGGTGTGGCTGACACTGAACAGTGTTGTTAGGGGTGTGGCTGATACTGAACAGTGTCGTTAGGGGTGTGGCTTAATCATGCTTCATGCTATTTAACATGCATCCAGGGGATACTGTCAGGAAACCACCGGTGCAGATAACACTTTTAGGACTTGGTCTAGTGTGATAGCTAGAGGAGAGTCTGTGACAGGTATATCTTCAGGGATGGACTGAGGGAAGACAGGGGTAAAGTCAGAGCTAAATGTATTAGCCAGTAGGTTCTCTAATCCATTCTGCCTCAGTGTAGGTGACCAATCAGCTCAGTATATTGCTGCATTCTGCTTCTGAGGCTACGAACATAACTAAAACATGCTTTGTAATTGTCTTTGGCTTGGGTAGCTATTTAACCTCAGACTTGGTTTTGGTTTAATTTATTAAGTTCTTGAGTTGTTTTTGCTTATTTCACTAAGGAGGTTGCAGTAGAACAAATGGACACAACTTCGACCAGACACTGTTGCTTTTTCAAAAATAAATAAATAACAAATACTAGAGTCAAACTGTCTGATTTTCAAATTTTTCTAGCAATACGGATGGCAAACTAAATGTAATCTATACAATGTATTAATCCATTTAAATCAGAATTTAGATAGCCATCTGGTTACAGTTAAAAGACATCTTGGCCCAAATTGATAAAAATATATATTTTCATCATACGTTGACATTTTATCCATGCACAACAAAAGCAGAAAAAAATGACAATTCGCGTTTCTTATTAAATGAACATTTCTGTTCCTTCCCACTGGTCATTATGGGGGCAATCATACTGGCTTGATTTTGCTTCTCAGTTCCCTCCTACACACCAAACATCACACACGTACACCCCAAACATCACACAAGTCTGCTTATGTGCATTTGTTGCACAGACAGACACAACTTGTTTTCAAGGACAGTTAAAATTTTGTAGCAAACATTTTGGAATGAGATCCAGCACGTAAATCCAGTTGGATGGTGTTCCACAGTTTTGTTACAGTTAAAATACAGTACGTTTCTGAAAGAGGTTTGCAGAATTCTGGAAAATTAGTTGATGATGGATATATATGTAATCACTACAGTCTTGGGGGAGTACATTACTGTATGAAGATGTGTGACAGTGGGACATTTGTTAGGTGTGTAAATGGCATTATGTAATAAACACTTTCTATGAGTTGAGAGTCACTTGAGAGGTGAATCTTGACATCCATGTTGATAACACATAACAGGCTGGATTATGATACCAGACTGATCAGAATTCTTCATAGTTCATGGAGCTTTACTGCTCCCATGGACTAGAATAGTCAGAGAAAAATGTGACGCTAAGTATTTCAGAACTCTGAAAGCTATAAACAACTTACTGTTGCCTCCAAACAACAGTGGTGGGAAGCTGTTAAATTCTTCACAGAAAACTTTTATTTCATCTTTAAAAAAAAGAAAGAAAAAGTCTGAATTAAGAATTTAATGGGCTTCCCGGTGCTCCTCTGGGGTGCTACTGACAATGTTCGAGTGAAAGAGTGCAGCATATTAAGCACTTTGTTGGCATCAGATGTGTGCTTAAAGTGTCTTGGTCATATTCATAGGTTTATAGGCAAATACTAGGCTATCAGTCTGTGGACTATTACAAACTTAGCCAATAATGAGAGGTCAGAATCAAACCCTGTATCTTGTATATGTGAGATAAAAATCTTAACCATTACGCCAAACCCTCCCTTCATATGCCAACCCCCCCCCATGTTTGTAAGTGTCTGTGCTTTACCATTACCTTGATTTCCTGTTGTATTCCTCATTATAAAGTTGCAAGTGGTTTTATAAAAAAATTAAATTATATGGAGTTATTTGATTTGATTTATTTTCACTGTTTATTTTTTTTCTCTACAACCACATCCACAAAATATCATGTTAGATAGTGAGTAATGATTTAAATACAACTGCAAAGCATTACAGGTGATTAAAAATAACTTACCTGTATAGAGGAGCTACTTCTTATTTACATTGTGGTTTCACTACTATATCACCATCGGTTAATTTTTGAGGTGTTACTCTTGTAAGAATTAATCAACAACTTGTCTTTCTAAGAAATAAGAAACTACTTCTGATGCATTCAACATGGAAATACAGAAAGAGGTCTGTACATTAATTAAGAAAATGAGGCTTTCTAGGTTTAGATTTTCATATCATCATGAAATTAATTTTCGGCTCTGAGAAAGATATTCAGGAGTCCATCCTTACCAACAAAATATAATGTAAAAAACATTTTGCCTCAAAAAAAATGCATAGTTTGGTATAGTATATTGTAAGGAGATTATATCCAACTCCAAAGATTTGTTGCTTACACTTGCTTTAGAACATGACCAATATATGCTGTAATAAAAGCCCATCTTTCCCTGTTTCAGAACTTAATCGTGGCGCTCCATGCACTACAACAATCTTTCCATCCATTTAGCCACAATTGCTGCTTTCATTGACCAAAGAAGCCAAAAACTATGCAATTTCTTTGTACTTGAATTAAACTAAGCCAAAAGAAGAAGATTCTGATTTAGGTTTACTGCAAGCTAGTAAAAAGACTTGTATGTTCTTTAAATGCCCTTCAATAAAGAAGACAAGAAAAAGACGGATTTTGTTGTGTTCAAAACTGTAACATTTAAAAAAAAAATCCAGACCTTCTCTCTCCCACACCTTTGCTAAATCAGAAAGCTGTCAGCTTTGCTCATTCATTGGTGACTCACACTTGTCATTTCCAAGAGCTTCAGCAGTTAGTGAGGTAAATAACAGCTGGCTGTAGTTTTTCACACCATGTTTAATTCGTTAAAGTTGCATATATAAAACCAACACATTAATATGTTTTACAGCACTTTACGGACCTCACAAAGCAGATTCAAGATGTAATGAAGCGCTTTTCGTTTTGCACTGTGGCAAAACTTCCTCAGACAAACACAATGGTACCAAAAATCATTAAATACAAAAAACTACATCATGTGACCAATTAACACAGAATGAAAGCAGGAAATAAAAGGGAATATAATGCATTTGTAAACATTAATAAACCATAATAAACTATTTAAAATTAAAATTTTAAATTTTGAAGTTAAAATTTAAAATTTAGAACTGATTAGCAGGACAAAAAATCAAGGACGGTAGTGACTAGGCTAAAACTATAAAATATGCACATACATATGTGCACATAAAAAAATACATAGTTCATGCCTTCACAGATCAGTGTAGTAATTGCCCCACCATCTTCATAGGCAAGACGGAGAGGAGATTAGGAGAACGCGTATATGAACATATATACCAGATTAATAGGGGAAAATCTGAAAAAATACTAGCCAGGCATATCATAAAATATCCTGACCATACATTTAATTTCAGATCCATAGATAAATTTGTGCCAGATGGTAGGAGTGGCCCTGAATCTTTATATTTAGACAAACTTGAACTATTATAGCAGTTACGTCTCAATGCCTGTGTTTTCCCAGGTCTGAATGAAATTTGTTCAGTGTTCTGCATTCTTAAATTGAAAAGTTTATTGAGATAATAGGAGATTATTATATCTACTGTTTTTACACAAATTATATATATATTTACACACATACTATTTAATGTATAACTATGTGTAATTTATGTTTTCAGATCTGTGAAGCCATGAGCTACGTATTTTTTTATGTGCACATATGTATGTGCATATTTTATAGTTTTAGCCTAGTCACTACCATCCTTGAGTTTTTCATCCTGCTGATCAGTTCTAAATTTAAAATTTTAACTTTACAATTTAAAATTTTAATTTTAAATAGTTTATTAATGTTTCCAAATGCATTATATTCCCTTTTATTTCCGTCTTTCATTCTATGTTAATTGGTCACATGATGTAGTTTTTTGTATTTAATGATTTTTAATACCATTGTGTTTGTCTGAGGAAGTTTTGCCACAGTGCAAAACGAAAAGCGCTTATTAAACGATTTTCTCTTCTTTTTGAGTGTGCTATTTGTTCTGCTTGTGCAGCCGTTTGTTTTGGATTTTGTTTGGACAGTTTCATTCATTAACTTCAAGATGTAAAATTGTGGGAAGGGACCATCAACAAAGCCATAGAATTTCACTGTCTAGCCTATGGCCACAGAATGTTCCAATTTAAAACCGCAACAGAGTAACTGGATATCTAAAGCACAAGTTAAAAAACATGGCAGGAAATGTACTGAAAGGAATTTTTACAGTGATTCGATAAAATGAAAGACCAATTAAATTTTAATAGTGTCATAAAATAAAAAGGAACTGCAATACAGGCATTAAGAAATCAAAAGTTATAAACTGTAACCAAAAAAAATGTGTTTCAAAAACAACTGATATGTATATTACTTGCATACCAGGATACATGAGCCACATCATTCAACCAAAGTGCCAATCCCTCCATCATTCAACCAAAGCGCCAATCCCTCCATCATTCAACCAAAGCACTGTATCAGCTTGCACAGCAATGTAATCAACTTGAAGGACTACAGACTCCCAACTGCTGCTCCATCGAATCCATGTCAATGTCTGATGTGAGATACATGGTTAAAAGATCCAGGAAGGACATACTATAGCTTGAGGTAAGAGTAAAGACCAGCTTACTTATTCTTGAAAGTAGGTTACTGTAGAAAAAGGCAAATTTGAACCTGTTATTTGTAACTACTAGGAAATAAAATGTATTCTGCCACTGTTTCCACATGTTTAGCAGGTGTGCTACAGTGCTAATTAGAGCAACTTCCTAGTAAGCCTCATACTAACTGGCATAGACTACAATGGAGAGTTTAGAAATAAGCAACTTTGAAATACTTGTGAGTGCAGTTTTTAATAAGTATCAGCTTAGTGACTAGTGTTTACCACAGTTTTGGTAATTTTCTTCTTTTTACCACAAATCCAAAAAGGTACAGTGATTCCGGATATTTTTCTTGTGCACTGAAGTGTGCTCAGAGACTGACGTGATACTTTTTCATACATCCTCAACTCAGTCTACATTCGGTGATAGCAACCCTTGTTTATGCCAAAGGCGGTGATTTTTGCTACGTTTAAAGTAGGCCATCCAGTGTCCACGGTCCTTGTACATGTACAAGAACAAATGCTGCTTACTACGTACTCTGGACTGGCACAGACTACTAAGCTATTATTTAAGTATGCCAAAAACGTAAGAAAGCCGACTTCATTAAAGACATACAAAAGCAGCTTAAATTTTCTTTTAAACAAATTCCTTCCAAGTGGCTGGTATACCACCGGGCCCACTTGATGGACCTACTAGGGTACACATCACTTGGATCATTACTACTTTTGCTGCTTAGTTTAGGAAAATCTCAACTTAGTAAATATTACAGGCTTCAGTAAGGAAAAAAAAAGTGCATACATTTACAAAACAAATGTGCATACAATCACAAAATAGCGCAAAGCAAGATGTACAACCAACAGGGAAGACAGGTTTGGTACACTGGTGTTGTAAGCAGTCTTATAAACGTTCAGAATCCTGGCAATCATAAAAACTGACAGGGATCATGCCCAAATGTTATGTTATGAATGTTGTTATAGTGATCTTTATGGGAAAGGTACAGTTATAAATAGACCTGTATCCATGACAAAAGCAGACCTTACAGAAAGAAATCTGTCTCAATACAACTCCCTACACCTGTTTTGGAATGGTATCCGAATCTGGATTTCCGAAACATTTTAGTAATTTAATGGGTTGCTTTTTCTTTATAGTTACAATGTGTTTAGTGTCGCACTCAGTACCTTTTGCCAAATGCTGCCTAAGGTATATTTGCCATGAAAAAATGAAGACAATGCGTACCGATGGTTTTGGCATGTTGAAAGATAGAGTAGTTCAGCACAGACTACAACTGTTATAGCTAAGTAAAAGCACTGCAAGAATTTCACAAAGATCTACCTCTTATGGTGCGTACACTCTCATAAAATGTAACATTTACGGCTCTCACAGCTGCAACTGTATAACATAAGAATAATACTAGGTGAGCGATAATAAGGACATAAAGTTGTATATCGTGAGGTCTCTTAAAGTAGTCACACTTAAAAAGTACCACCAGCTCCAAAATCAAACAGGGCTGCACACGATACCCTGGTGTAAATTTATATCTACCCATCCAATCATAAACATCAGCCTTAAAGGCAGACAAGGTAGCACTTTGCTTGACCTGTAGTGGTAACCTATTGCATAGGCTAGGAATGCATTGTGTTAGGAAAAGATACCTCCAGTGAGTCTCGTTTATTTGTTGGCATAGATTTAATATCCTTAGTGTGCGTGTTTGTAGACACACTTTTTTTTGTGAAGAAATAGGTTGTCAAATAGGACTGGCTGTTTCAAGTTCGACACAGGTCATCTTGGAGCATCCAGTAGGCTACTGAGTATAAGCAGAGCTCTAACAATCAGTCGGAGGATTTAAAGCCTTTACATTTATTTATTTATTGGTAAGTCTTCTTTGGCATTTCCAGTTGAGTGACATGCTTGGATTTCTACTCGCCAAAGGTGCACTGTATTTTTATGATGAGTCTATAAGGATGAGTACAGTGCTTGTGTGGACTTCTTTGGATACCGATGATACTCCCTTGGAAATTAACTAAGACAGATACAGAAAGGCTTTCTAAGCCTGGTGGAAACATGACGATGGAATGAGAGAGAGATGCCCACATAAGTACCCAGGTCTCTTGTGACTGTATCTGTTTGAAAAGGAATAACACTTATAAAATATGAGGTGGGAACCGCATGTTTGCATCCAACTGGAAACCGTTTCCAGTACATCAGGTATGTGAATATTCCATCCCTTTCTGCAGCAGTTTAGTACCACTGGAAGAGTGGATAACAGTTCCCAGCTTGCAGTCATCAGCAAGCTCGGTCAACCATACTTCAGGAATACTGGCTTGGATGTCTGCAAAATAAATGCCAAATAGGATAGGACACAGCACCGATTGCCGGGGAGGAATCCCACTAGTTACAATTTCACATTCAGAGAGGGTACCAGCAAGTTTCACTACTTGGCACCTGTTGGATACCCAGTTTGCAATCTAGTGTCATTGTAGGGGTTGCATTACTTGTCTAATTTTTCAATAATAACAGCAAGGGGGATAGTGTCAAAAGCCATGGCCAGGTCAAGATAAAGAGTGTGCACACAGACTGACCAGTGTCCACAAATTCTAACCTTTTCACTGAAGTTTGCTATGTTCAGGAGATAGGACCTGCCCTTTACAAAACTAGACTGAGTGAAGTCTAGATCAGTTACGTTACCTATGTCTGTATAAAGAAGTTCTGCTATGGCATGTTCCATGGCTTTGCATACAAGGGTGCTGAAGCTGCTAGGCCTGCAATTATCTGGGTCTGCAGGGGAGCCACCTTATGTAGGGGAGTCACAGTTGCTGTTTTCCAAGCATCGGGTATAAATACTATGAACAGGCTGAGGTTGAACAGTTTTAAGTAGTGGCTTAGATAGCGCGTACTTGACACTGATGAGAATGAAGCCTGGTATGTTATCTGGTCGCATAGCAACATTATTTTTAGCTTCTGACAGGGATTCTAACACTTCATCAAAAGTTATTACAAGGGAAACGTAAATCTTCAGGGATAGTGGGTAAAACAATGTAGCTAGATGGGGTAAAATTAGCACTAAATTTGTCTAACATACATATTTATATATCCCTGGGACTTGAATGGGTAATATTATGGAGGAGTTCAGTGCATTCATTGTTGAACATTATTCCTTAACTTCCTGACATAACTGAAGAAAGATCTGTAGTTTCCTTTGGTATCTGTAGCAACCTTAAGTTTGTACTCTGCTTTACATTTTCTAATAGTGCTTTTAAGTTCCTCGCTGGAATGTTTCACTGTAGTTTTGAGGTAACGGTATGGGGATTTTTTTTACACCCTTTTATTGTTTTCTTTCTTTTGTTATAAGATTTATTAATATGCCAGTTCCACTGCAGAGGTTGATTTCAGCCTTTACCATTCCATTTATGGCAGTCATGCACAGACTTTTCTAGGCAGCTGTTTAAATGCTGGTGAATGTGCCAGCCCCCACAGTTATGTCCATTTGCAGGTAACTGTTGGAAATTTTGAGTAGGGTTTCTCTAGGTGGAAGTAGATTTGCTAGGAACAGTCCCTAAAGATGGTTTCATTTGGTGGTGGAGTGGTACAATTAACACTGAGAGAAGGACAGATTTAATCAGGGATGATGATATGCATGGTGGGGTGCATGCAGTGGTGCTTTAGGTTGGTAAGGACCAGTACAAAGATTAGCATGGTAAATTCTTTTCCTGGCCCTCAAGACAAGTCAAATAACAGGCCTTAACTGAATCACTAAACTGCTGTCCGAATCAAACTGCAAAGTCTCAATGATTCATCTGCCTTGAGAATACTCAGACATTTTCTACACATCACCAGCTGGATAATCAGGCGCCGCGTGGTGCAGTGGTAGTGTTGTCGCCTCACAGCAAGAGGTTCTCCCGTTCGATTTTCGACTGGAGTGGCTTCTGTGTGGAGTCTGCATGTCCTCCCGCCGGTCGAGTGGCGTTTAAAAGACATGCATGAATGGGTGCTCCTTCGTTGAAGGTTGGGCGTCGAGCTGGGACCTCGGCACCGTAAAAATCTCCTGCCAATCATTAGCGGATAGGAGTTCTGCTGTGGCGACCCCTAACCGGGAAAATCCGAAAGAAGAACAACCAGCAGGATAATCAGGTACCTAATAATCCCTTATCAACCTAATTTCTACATGTGTTTGAGGAGTACCACTTGTAACATCATTTCAGGTGGGAACAGCTTTCTTTGCTGAATGCTACTGTGCTGTACTTTATAAAATATTTGTAGGCAGCCATGCCTTGTTGTATTCCCTTTAACCAGCCACTAACCTTTACATTTGTGACCATTAGATCACTGCTCAGGCCTATGCTGTCAACTGCATATTGTCATTTATTTATTTTTTGAGCCCCCTACTGGCAACTAACAGCTCCCAATGCTCCACATCCTTCGCTGGGTCTACCACCAATCCATTCTCTCCTTGTCAATGCTGAATTTCAGCTGAGCCCAGCGAGGGGCTTAACAACATCCTGAGGCATCATGCTGTCTAATTTCCATCTGGGGGGTTTCTGTATGACCTACCTGAAATCCCCCCTCCCCTGGTGACTAATGGTAACATCCGTAAGTGGGCGTGCAATGGGGGATGTTGTGGCATATTGCTCTGCTTCCACAGCAGCTCAGCCATATTCACCCGTCAATCACTAGGACTACATTTCCCAACAGACAATGTCTCCAGGCTCCACCCAGGATTGTTACGAGAGATACTCAACTTTATCACTCTCCCTCCTAGGGTGGTAATGTCCGTACATCTAGGCCAATTCATCAGTCTCCTGAGCCGCTAACTGAATGAAGGTTGTCAGGGTCAGGGCTTTACCCCTCTACGGCACTGCAGCGGTTTTACATATTACACTATTAGAGACAGCAATACAGTGTTAAACCCCCTCTTCCAGTTTCACTATCCACTTATACAACTTTGTGTTACTGACAATGTAAGTGCCATGGCAGCAGCACAATCCAGTTTTCATTAGTGAGCTTGTAGGCCTTCACCATAGCCTACCACTGCAGCATGCTACTCCTTACTTTGAATTCTCCTGTCACTCTAAGCCACAGCATTACCTTTTTGCACAAAACACACAGACTGCTCTCCAGTCTATTTCTCAAAAAAACAGTCAAATTATTCCAAAATGCAAACTTTAAAATACAATTCATGTTGATGTAGAACATATAAAATCTGCATAACATGCTGATTCTCGCTCAGCTCTGCCAGAACAATAAACTTTAATACTGATGCTGTTACTGATGTAAGCAGCAACGTTTTAAATCTGGATTTTCAAAATGAAACTGTGATGACCTCCAACATCAGAATTCAGCAATGTTATCAGACTTTGTTTTTGATTATACCTCTTGAAGTAAAGTAGAAATGTTAATGTGTGGCCTAGAAGGCTATTCTGCAGAAATACTGAATCCTTTTATGATACTGGTTCATTTTGTTCTAAGTAAGAAAACTTGACAGCTACCACATATTAAGGGTTATTCTGAACAAACAGTTATGCTGCCAGTTTCAAGCCCACTTACTGGAAACTGGCAAGGTTATAAGGCTTTGTCTACCAAATTAAGCACAGCTTCATAACTTCAGTGGTTTCCAATACTTCTGACCCAGAAAAATGCATCATCGTTTTATGATCCTTACTCAACAAATAAAAGCAGTGATATGCAGTCGTGGCAGAAGCGAAAACTTTGCAAATAAGAAATCTTTTCTGGTTAAAAAAATGAAAAACAGTAACTGTAGCATTTATGTCACTATTTAAATAAATACCAATAACACACAAAGTACACAACCATGCCAAGTATAAATCTATGCAGAAAAAAAGGCATTACATGAAGTTCTAAAAAGTTAATAATGTTACTTAAAAATCAGTGTAAAAGATCAGATTCAGTACAAGAGCATCACTGGGTTAGTTTTACAGGACTTTTAAACAGTACACAAATTCTATAGAGCTTATCACTGACAGACTAAACATTAACCCATTTCATATAAAAGTCTGACGTCATTCAAGCCACAATGCAGAAATGTTTCACAAATCCATAATGATCACCTCTCAAGTGGTTGCAAGGTATGTCCTTACAGCCGATGTTGAAAATTAAAGACCTTAAATTCTTTTATACTGAAACTTCATGAATTACTTTCCAGAGCAACATTATGCAACCAATGGAAGGATTCTTTCCAACTTCCTTTGCTCAAGTGCTTTTACAGTCCAGCTTTCGGAAACATCTTGCTGTCTTGCTTCCTACAAGATGATTTTCCTTTAACTACCCGTCTGTTCTAAAGACATCTATTCCTACTACAGGCATCCAGTCTGATATTCTAAATTCTGTACGATTTTCTCTAGTGTGCTACATTGCGTATGGATAATTGTTAGTATTCTTTAACAGTTGTTCACTATGTTTTGCATTACCTTTGGCCATCCATTCTGACATTTACCAAAAACATGCCACTGGTGCAGTCCCAGTCCCGGGCAACAGTACTACTGACACTAAGGAAAAAAAAAAAAAAAGGAACAGCTGATGGTTTGCTGGGAGGACACAAATTCCTTCCATCCATCCATCCATCCATCCATCCATCCATCCACAGCCCTTTTTCCCATTTTTTGCACAAAATGGGAGGGGGGAAATCTGCAGGTATTTCCATCTCTACAACTGAAGAGGGCAGCCAGTGGCGTAGTGAGTAGCTCTGTCGCCTTACAGCAAAAGGTTCTTCAGTTCAGTTACTAATTGAAGTGAAACACGCACCATGACTATGGAATACCTGAAACCCAGGTCATATAGGTGCCTCAGTCAGGAGGCAAACATCTATGTGCTGACCAACACCTGTATGTTGACCAACTGGTGTGGCACAGGACACTTCTTTGCCCGTATGTAGAATTGCCAAATGGAAAGCTTTACTCACCTCTGAAATCTTGGCTGGGGAGCCAACAGGACTAATGGAATGATGAGTCATGCCTTGCAATGGAGTCAAGTGTTGAGATAACAAACGGGACTTCTGTAGCTCATACTGACAAGGTTTCCAGTAGAAACAGTACATTAGAGTTTGAAACAAAACCTTAATGGGGCAATAAGTAGCAGGATGAATAGTCATTCTCTGAATTTTAAGATGTGGAGAAAAATTAAGGAACTGGTAGAAAGGCACACTGAATGCGTTCATTCTAATCTCTTCAATGTCCTACTCTATGGAACATGATAAAAGCAGAACTGTTTTTTTTACTGAGTGGCAAACAGGTTGACTTCAGGAGTACTTCACTCCCAAAAGACCCACATACTCTACTATGTGAGAAGCCATAAAGATCAGAGCCGTTGCCAAGCCCAGAAGGTCTAGGAGTGTATTAGGCCTGCACCTTCCAAAGCTTCCTGGTCTAGGTGTTGAAAGGCATGACCTTCTTGGTCTTGTTTCTGCATATGAAAAACTGTTACTGAAGAAAGTCTACCTCCATGCTAGTGAAGACAAACCTCAGTGCCAAGATCAATGAGGGCTTCTCACAGTTTATGGAAACCCTCAAAGACTACAGAGAGAAAAGACATCATGCAGGGACTTGACAGAGCCACCGGAAGCTAGTCATCTGGGTAGGGGACATGTTTAATTTTTTTTCTTCAAGAAATTCCCCCTGGTAGACACAGCAGACAGACCAAACAGTAGCACTCCTGACTGAACCAGAAGCACTGGACATCAAATAAAAGCATCCTGTGCAAATCACAGAGGCTAATGTGCGAAGGTCATCCACACTATTAGTGACATCATCAAGGCACCCTGAGACAGCAGTGGTATAACTCTACAGAGAGTCAATAAAACATGAACAATGCAAATAAAACTTAGTACGGAATACTTCAGAAGACTAAAATTAATCCTGAAAACAGCACTGACATCTAGGAACGAAATCCAAGCTATAAACCAATTTGGTCTTCATATCCTAACAAAGTTTTGGAGTGACTGACTGGCCCCAAAACATGTTGGATAGATTAGGTAAGAAAACAAGAAGGATTCTTCATGCTCGCCAAATGATTTGTAAAAATCAGTGTATACCAAGATTATATATTCCTGTTCCGAAGGAGGGCTGGGCCTCCTTGAAATTGATTACACGTACAGATCTCCAATCGTGGGACTCCATACATACCTGCTGACCTCACAAGACCCAAAAGTAGTGAATGTTTTGAGACATGAGGAGAATAAATATAAGATGACTTCTCTGCTTAATCTAGTAGAGGCTTATCTGCGTTAAAAAGGAATGGAAATCAAACCAGAAGTAGATAAAAAATCAGGCAGCAACTGAATGTGCCAAAAAAACAAAAGAAAGAATACAAGGTGAAGGATCAGATGAGAAGGCAAGAAATGTGGAAACGCATAAATATAGTTGGAAGTACAGAAAACTTCTGGAAGAACCTCATGTTGATCAGGAACAAACGCCAGGCATGGTTAAGGAGAGGCGAATTCTAACCAAGAGATGAAAGGTTAATACTGGGCGGCACAGTGGTGCAGCGGTTAACGCTGTCGCCTCACAGCAAGAGGTTCTCTTGTTCGATTCTTGGCTGGGGTGCCTTCTGTGTGGAGTTTGCATGTTCTCCCTGTGTTCACGTGGGTTTCCTCCGGGTACTGCGTTTTCCTCCCACATTCCATATACATGCATCTGGAGCATTTCTCCCTGTGCCTCCCCTGAAAACAGGCTCTGTGGAACCTAGTCGGACTTTCCCGGTCAACAAATGTTAAATAAAATAAAATAAAATTGGTGTCCCAAGATAGTGGGCTGCATACACACTGGTTTATAAAGTCCATTGAACATGTGGGAGAAACAGACAAATGTAGGTTTTGTAAAACCGAATTGGAAACAGTTGTACACCTCATTGCTGGTTGCGACATACTAATGGCAGAAGGACTGTATACTGAAAGGCATAATAATGTGGCGAGACTGTTGCACTGGGGATTGTGCAAATGGTATGGTATTGAAGTGGCTGAAAAACACTGGAAACATAAGCCCAAAGCATCATAGAAAATGAAGAAGTCTACATCACATGGGATCACCCATTACCAATAGTACAAAAGACAGATGCTAGAATATACAGTGGTCCAAGAAAAGAAGACAAGAGTAGCATTGATCACTGAAATTGCCACACCCAGTGACTACAGTGTCTTATGTACAGAGAGACACAAAGTCATAAAACATCAGGATTTTCAGGCAGAAACGAGAGCAATGTGGATAGCAATAGCAGCAGGAGCAAAGGGTCTTATAAAAAAGAATCTACAATCATTTTTAGATATGTTACCAACAGATGTAACTTCATACGAATTGCAGGATTAATTACTGGGCACATTATGGGTGCTGCGAAGAGCACTTCTGGCTGATATCAAAGATTCAAACAATACTAATTTCATGAACTTTAATCATACTTTGACTTTGGGTCCATTCCTGTCATGGTAATACAAACCCAAAAGACTTAGAGAAATTAAAAAAAAACATCACAAGAATGGGGAAAGGAGATTTTACCAACAGAGGTGACTGCAAGTTGTGATACAGAAAATAAGTAACAGGAAGCTGGAATTTACTAGAGAAAATTAGCAACGGAGCAAAGAGAATGGGAGCAAATAACTGAGGAAGAACGTTACAAAGTGGGATGAGGGTACGCAGACGTTTGGACTGCAGGTAAGACACTGCTTTCCATAACAGGAACTGATAACAGAATGAAGGCAAACAGTAAGGGACAGGGGATTGCTAAGTGAAAGACCTTCTCTGTAAGAGTTTTTATTCCAGCCTAGAACATAAGCTGCTGAAAAAGGAGAATTAGTACTGCATACAAAATATTACATGATAACTACAAGAACCAATCAGGAGAGGTTAGAAAGACTAACTGCACTCCTCGATAAAAGGATTGGTAAAAGGAAAAAAATTCAAACATGGTGGAATTTGAATAATAAAATCTATATAAAGGGCAATAATGCTTTTGAATGCAACAAGAAGGAACAAATCAGCTTAAATATGATTACTGACTATTTTTTCAGAAACACGGAGAAAAGGAAATATTTGAAATCTGGTTTAGTCTAGTAGAAATACTCTTTGATGTACAAATGTTGTTAAAATTGCTAAGGTGTCATCTCTTTCCGTTATTTATACTTGCAATGTGTACTTTCATTGTTGACCTGTACTCTGTAATTTTCTTGTGGTATAATGTTTGTTTTTCATATTATTGGGAGCTTTTCTCCCTGGGCCTCCACTGAAAATGGACCTGTGTCCAGTCAGACTTTCCCAGTAAACAAATGTTAAATAAAATAAAAATAAATATTATAAATATATAAATTCCTACATAAGGGATACATTTTAACTGATTCTTTTGGGAGAATTTATGACATGGATACACGTATACTCAGGAGATATGAAGGCATCATTCTAAAGAGGAAAGATGTGCAAAAAACACAGCATCAATGGGACCAGACGGTGTCCCAGGCTGCGTCCTACATGAACTCCAAGAAGAGCTAAACCCAAACATAAAACTACTGTTCAATCTCAGCCTTACTACAGGATATGTACCCAAAGAGTGGCGTACAGCAACAGTGGTCCCTCTCCACAAAGGTGGTGCCTCAACGGATCCTGGAAACTATCGCCCCATAAGCCTGACTAGCTTGGTCTGCAAAGCTATGGAAAGGATCATCATGGACCTCATAAATAAAGATATTGGGGACCTACAGACACTGGATCCTACCCAGTTCGGCTTTGTTAAGGGCAGATCCTGCCTCTTAAACCTGGTTGATTTCTTTGAAACAGTCACCAAGGCCATTGACGAGGGGAAGGTGGTCCACACAGCCTACCTGGACCTCGCAAAAGCCTTCGATACAATATCCCACTCGGGCATTATAGATAAGCTCACCAGCTTAAATATAAACCCCTATGTCACTAGATGGGTTGCAAACTGGCTCAAGGACAGAACCCACATGGTTAGAATTGCTAGAGCCATGTCAGACTCCAAACCAGTTACAAGTGGTAGCCCACAAGGCTCAGTCCTGGGACCTCTCTTGTTCGGTATATATTTCTCGGAGGTACAGGCCAACACGGAAGGACTGTGGCTGACCAAGTTCGTAGATGACTGCAAACTGGGCGCCATAATCGACTCTCCAGCAGACACAAGCATCCTCCAAAAGGGCCTCATAGAAACAGACAACTGGTGCCAGAGCCATGGCCTCAAGCTAAACGCCAAAAAGTGTACAGTCATCCCCTTTGGCAAAAACAAAGTGCCCACAAATTACCACATAGGTGGTAATCCATTAAGTACAGAAGAAGTAATTAGGGACCTGGGGACCCAAGTTGATAGCAATCTCTCATTTGACAACCATGTGGTCACAGTGGTTAGAAAAACATTTCATATAGCCCACCTAATCATGAAGGGATTCACATCTAGATCAGGGGAGGTCATTGTGCCTCTTTACTCATCCCTCACCAGGCCCATAATTGAGTACAATGCCCCTTTTGGGATGTACCTTACCAGACACCTGCAACAACTGGAAAGACCCCAAAAGTACCTCACCAAGAGGATCAAAGGGCTCAAACAGATGCCATATGCTGCCCGGTTAAAGAAACTCCAGCTCTACTCAGTGGCATACCGCCTGCTCAGAGGCGATCTGTGCCTGACGTATAAAGCCATGTCCAACCCGGAATTAATGGACATGCTGAACCTCAGGAAATCCAAATCCCATCGAGCTACGCGCTCGAGAGACTTGAACCTCAGCACTGAAATAAATAGGACATGCTGGAGGGACAGATTCATAACCCAGAGGCTCCCTTCACTCTGGCATAAAATCCCAGTCCAGGTTAGGCAGAGTCCCTCATTGACTCTCTTCAAGAGGAATCTTGATGAGTGGATGGGAGATCGTAGGTTTACCCCGGGTATCATTTCTGCATCACTGTTAAACAGAGGCACAGTATACTAACCTCGAAAAAGGGCACAGCAAAATTAATTTAAAATGGGTGGTGAAAGCCAAACACACTCTGGCTAGGCTTATAAATGCCCTAGGGCAGATAGCCTAGTATGAACCTATGAAGATGAGGGCAATGACAGAAAAATGCACTGGATATGAAAACCATCTTCACAGACAGGGTTCTATACCAAGGGAATGCAGTAGTGCTCAGACAATCCATGAAGCATTCGAGAAGGCATGCGGCAGATGTAGAAAAGAGTACAATGTACAGAAGGTAAAGTACTAAGCTAGCTGCCTTGTCAGCCATTTTAAACCTAGCCAATTGTCCTTGTACCTTGTGTCAGTGAAGTAAACTCAACAACGTTTATGCCAACCCCCCAACCCGAAAAGAAGCGTAAGATGTTGGCTTATTAACCATCAGTGCTACAGAACGTAAAAGGCAGAATAGGAAATCAGTCACCTTCTGCACTCAAACTAATTTCATGACCTCATGACATCTCTAAAGAAGTTTCTCCATTTTGTATTACTATGCCAAGCAGTATGGCCTTAAAGTAGGCAAGGAAAATACAAGTCATCAAGCAGTTTATAGTAGCCAATGAACCAGTATGCTTTTGGTCAGTACGACAAAATGACAGATCCACAGAAATTCTGCACTGACACTAAAACTGCAAACTCTGGAGGACTTGCATGAGCCTCAAACCCTGGAGCTACGAGATAATAATCTCAACTAGTGAGCTTTGTTGCTGCTCAGATGCAGCAATCATTTCTAAAGACTTTGTTACAGGCTGACCTTTGACTGAGGGCTCAGTGTGTTTCATTCCCAACAGTTATGGGTTCCTCTGTTACCCAGTATAACTTGTGCGCAAACGTGAAAGACCTGAGAAATGATAAAACATGGCAGGGTCATATAAGGTTAACACCGACACACATACACTGATACACACACACACACACACACACACACACACACACACACACACACACACACACACACACACACACACACACACACACACACACTGGGGATCCTGACAGTAGATACACAAGTAATACTACTAAGAAAAGATCACTTGCTCCGGACAGCAAAAGATCCTATTACAGGCTCTACTGACAGCATTCCATACAAGGAGGTACAGGCAGGGGGGAATCCTGGCCTGGGACGAGTAGCATTTCAAAGTTTGCCTTCTGTTGCCAGCTTTTACATTTTCTTGTTTTTAAGGAAAATAAACCTAGAACTGAAAGGGTTTGCCTAAGGCTGACGCTCACATCTCATGTTCTTCATCATGAAAGCAGCATCTTTCTGTCCAAGAGCAGATTGTCAATTATCATTCTCCGTAGCAGTACACCTCCAAACACCACAATTACTTTACAACACAGTTCTGTCACTTGTCTATAACTAAAATACAAAGGAATCAAAAAAGGCAGCACTACTGTAAGAAAGAGAAGGAATGTGGAATTTCTCACACTTCTATTACCACACATACCCTTAAGCAAAAGAAAATGTTGCATCTAATTGGCAGGATCTTAGGTCAGGATTGCTAACATTGCAGAACAGATGTGGGGCCTAAGCCTTTACCTTTGAATCTGAATGTGGAATAAAGAATGCATTTTACTTATTACTCATCACAGCAGAAAAAATACAGTTTTGTGTACAAGCAGGTCTAGAAGAAAAGTACTTAAGCAGGGTATTTGGTAAGTAAGCTAAACTGATTCTTAAGGACAGGATCTATTGAAGCACCTCTCAACTCATTAGGCCTACTGACTTATAACTGCATACTAGATTACGGTTTCCTTCTTCCATACATTCTGTAGTACATTCCTGCTCCTTGTTAGAGGAATTTCTCACTCATATTTTGAGTATGAAGTTGCTTAGGTGGGATTACACTAAAGCTCAAAGGTTATAGTTAGGGAGAAACGTAATAGTTAGGGTTAAGGGCAGTATTATGGTTAAGGCTGGGATATACAAGTAAACATGGTGCAGTGGGACAAAGCATCACTGCATCACCTTACCTTAACCCAAACATAACAGTAATCCTAAAAATGCTCAATTTCTGATGTTGTTCGGTTGACATTTTTCTCGTCGGCGTTGTGGTACAGTCATTATATTGACTTCAGATTGTATAGTTTCATTACACACACATGCACAATGCTCCCAACCTGATTATCAAATATCTTTGTGATCCAATATCTTATGCCATTCAGTGTTATGCAAACCATCAATTATTAATATAGCTATGTCGATAAATGTAAAAGTGGTTCCGGATGCTTAAAAGTATGTTTACATAAAGGGCTTTGTTCCTTTGTTTATGTTGATGGTTACTGTTGCTTATATGCAGGGAAATATATGTATATATATATATATATATATATATATATATATATATATGGGTCTACTTTGTTTCACCTAACTTCCAATTCACTGACTCCCATTTCACTGAGACCAAATGACTGAAATTTCATTTGACTGACAATTTCACTGACAGTTCATTTGACTGACAAGTATTATTAGCAAGAAAATGGAATATGCCCCCTTCCCCACTGTAGTGGGACCCTGGAGTTAAAATATATAGTTGGGGAGGTGTGGGGGGCACAGCCCCCCACTTACTTTTCTTTTACTAAGCAATATTATATCAAAACTTAACAATATCATATGAAAGGCAGTGGGGGCTACACACACCCCCAACTATATATTCTAACTCAGGTCGCACTACAGTGGGGGCTAATAATACTTGTCAGTCAAATGAACTGTCAGTGAAATGAAGTGTCAGTGAAATTAAATTTCAGTGAAATGGGGTCAGTGAAATGAAAGTCAGTGAATTGGAAGTTAGGTGAAACAAAGTAGACCCATATATATATATATATATATATATATATATATATATATGTATATATAGCTTTACCATCAAAATTTCGGATGGCATTCAGTTTCGAACTGGAATAGTCGAAAGGCTAATTTCCAGTTCACAGAAGGCTGAACCGAAAATGGTCAACACCACAACAGCGAATGCTAGTGTGCATTCCATGCTGTGAGGTCGACATTCTGCTTGGAGATCGTGGTACACCGGGGATCGGGAAATGTACCCATTTCTTCAGTGTAGTGTGATCTCAGAGTTGGTATATATAATTAGCAGGGGGTGTGGGGGGGTGCAGGGCGGCTTGCCCCCCCTGCAAAACGTTAGTTGGAACTGACTGAAAGGGAAGGTATGTTGGATAATGTCAACTTTGTCGAATATGGACAGGTCAACATTACTGGTTTCGTTATTGTGCCTTTCTGATGTTTTCATTTTCAATATTTTAGTTCGATGAAGGCATCACTCGACAAAATCAGTTTCAGGATTTTGATAGTAAACCATATATATAATTTTTTTTTTTTAATTTACATTCAGTGAAGTGAAGTTACATATTTCAGCTTACCCAGGAGGGGACAGACAGACAGAAAAGACTGGTGAGACTGAATTTCTCAGTTTAGCTGGAGGAGGCAGATCCAGTAAACACTGGTGAGTCAGTATCTCTTGGCTTGCCATAGATCTCCAGGGGATCCTGCAGGACATGCTAGAAGGTACTGGTGGGACAGGGAGATCTTATCTGCCTTGCTGTTCAGCTTACTACTATCCCGACAGTCATCAACAAAAAACAGTTTTAAAAGATGAATGGATTGCTAGCACACACACACACAAGCATAAAATTAAAATATGTTGTTTGTGGGCTGGTAAATGAACTTAATTCTAGACTTGACACCATAACTGTAATTCAGGATGTGGTACAGTATAGTGTTAAATTCACTAAAAAGTACAGACCAGGTAGGTTTATTGTTTTCTTCTAACATCAAACAAATGTAATGCCATATAATGTTCTGGTCAGTGTTGCAGTCTTACAACTCTGGACCTGACTCTAAGCTATGGTTACTGTCTGTGTTAAATATGCATGTTCTCTCCATGTCCGCATGGCTTTACTCTATGTACTCTGATTTCTTTCCAAGACAACTTTCAGCATAAGCTGACTAGCAGCACTGACACAGTCCAACCACACCATGGCTGAAAACAGTCTGCACGAAGCTGTCCACTTATCTAACTGAACAAATCAATAAAACTTAGCCTACATGCTTTCTTTGCATTATGCATTTTCATCATGGCAGTAGTGGCAAAGTCTACCTAAAGAATAACCATCAGTCCTGCAACCCTGGTCAGAGTCCTATCTCAGCCCCTTTGAGATAGCACTTAGCAGTCAGCAAGTACTTACCTGCCAAATGAGAAGTACTGCTAATAAGCTTCAGCTCTACTCCATGAACAAAGAATTCTTCCGTCCAGGAATCACACTGTAGGGGTTTCTGCCTGCTAATGCAGCATTCCTGCTCTCAGCTGTGTGTAACAAACCCAAAATAGGCACGCATCTATAGCTACTGGGATAGTCTTTCCCAGATGTGAGTGAGGATGACAGCTCAGACCTAACACCACTTTCGCAGACATCTGAGCTCTTCTTCCACCCGATCTTGTTGTGGCAAACTTTCAGGCCACCAAGAAGACAACACAAAGATCCATGTAAATGCGCAGTCATCCTGTCCCATCCAGCTCTCTCTGCACATGTCTGATGATTATTCCCAATCATCATCAGCTGTCAATGAATGCTAAGGCCACAAGCCATCCCTACCATGCAGACCTTCCCATGCATACCACTGTATGGCCTCCACCATCATCAGATGTCAATAAATGCCAGTGCCACATACCATCCCTACCACGTAAACCTCCCTGTGCACATCTTTGTATGGCCCCCACCATCATCAGATGTTAATAAATGCCAGTGCCACATACCTTCCCTGCCATGCAGCCCTCCCCATGACATGTCTGTGTGACCCCAATCATCAGATAAATGAATACTAAAACTACAAACCATCTTTTCAGTGCAACCTTCCACACACATTCCTCTGCATGACTCCCAGTTATCGTATATCACTGCATGACAGACAACCATGCCATCCTTGCAACAAATTCCTCCTCATGCTTGCCTCTACATGATTTCCAAATGTCATTTGATGTCAATTGAGTGTCACATGCCATCAATTCCATGCAGCCCCCCCCCCCCCCCCCCAACATGTCTCTACTCAATTCCTAATCAACATTAGATGTCACTGCATGACACGGCCACAAGCTCTTATCCTCCAGAGCAAAAGAGCTTTCCAGTATGGAGCTCAGAACTTCTCTGCCTGCAGCCACTCTTACATTTGGTCCGGATTCAAGTCATCCCTGGTACATGACTGTCACAGGTTGACCCATGCTTTTGCATTAGCAGCTCAGCTCAAATGTTAAAACATTACAGGCCAGAAGAAGCATTGCAAAGGTTTTAACATTTGTAGTATATTTGTCTTCCAGCTGCTGGCAATTTTATTTTTGCAGCTTCATACAAGGCCTCACATATTCAGTCCTATAAAACTTTTACTTTCAAGCTTTCTCTTAGTCCATCAAAAAGTAGCTGGTCTTAAAATACCACCAGCTATACAGCAAACTGTAGTCATTTTATTCTGTTTATCTTAATTCAGCAGCTCTCATACTAGCATGAGCTAAGAAAGGTTTTATGTGAGCATATCACTTACAATAAGCCATAACAAGTTCCTATACTGTAAAATCCAAGAGCTTGTTGGCTTAACTAGGACAACAGAAACTTGTCCAGAGTTACTGCTGGAAGAGAAAGTATAAAGCTAGCTTAGATGGGTTGGCATGACCTGACACACAATAGTGAGATTTCCGCTTGTAATGTTTGCACGTCCACTGTGTCTGTTGGTAAAAGATGGACAGAAATATCAATCAACCAGAGAGCTACGTTTAGTCTTGAAAAGTGCGAGATCTACAAGAGGGACCAAAGCAACACCACCTCAACAGTAACCATGCAGGTCCTTCCTTACCTACGAGAAAAGAACGTGGTGAGTTTTGCAACATCATTGCAAACCATGCTATTCCCTTACAAACCATGCTATTCCCTTACATTCCCCGTTGTTTTTATGTCAGCCATTGTAGCAACCCCACTAGCACACATGCTGACCATCAGCCCTTAAACCACACAGAACAGACTTCCTTACACACAGGAACACAAGACAAGACAGAAATGTAAGCAAGGATCACACATCAGCCCTTAAACCACACAGAACAGACTTCATTACACACAGGAACACAAGACAGAAATGTAAGCAAGGATCACACATCAGCCCTTAAACCACACAGAACAGACTTAATTACACACAGGAACACAATACAAAAATGTAAGCAAGGATCACACATCAGCCCTTAAACCACACAGAACAGACTTCATTATACACAAGAACACAAGACAAGACAGACTTCCTTACACACAGAAACACAAGACAAGACAGACTTCCTTACAAACAGGAACACAAGACAAGACAAAAATGTAAGCAAGGAACACATACATATCCATTATGTCCAGCTCAGATCTTCAAACGATGATCTTCAAAAGAAGGTATCTAATCTTATATTAAAGCAAATCATATCAATTATACTTTTGTGCCCATCAAGTAATTTACTTCATGGGCTTACAACTCTATGTGAAAATCAATTACATGTGATATTATTCCTACTAAACATTCTTCTTAATCCATACTGTTTTTAATGTATATATGTTGGCAAACCTAGCAATCAAAAAGGAAAAGGTCATAAAACATTTTGCCACTGTGAGTAGATGTTCTCAATCTACGATATGAGAAAGAGAATACACTCAACCTCTTTAGTCTCTCATAATACAATCTGAATTATTTTTCTTTTATTCATCTCTGAATACACTCAGTTTTTCTCACACCTATTTACACCAAAGGAGCTACACAGGGACTTGAAATGCCAGTTTTGTTTGAATAAACCTTATGAACAATTCTCTCATCAACCATTCCACTCTACATTTAAAAACTTAAACATGCATCCCATATCTTATTAGCTGATGTACATATTCTATGATCAAAAATACTCCTACATCCTGAATGATCTTACCCAGTTTGTGGCCACATTACTAATGGTATACTGCCCATTACAAAATCTCACAGAGACAACACTGATATATAGACTCTATTTTATATAGCATATATCATGGAGAGAAGTAGATTAAATAAATAAAAGACAACTGGGTGCACAAGTCCCAGGATGAAAAAGTGCCCAATCCTGGAATGTGCACAACTGCCAGGACTGGAAAAAAGTGTAGAATCCTGAAGACACAGAAACATTCCTACAATGGGGGTAGGCCAGGCTCAGTGGAAGGATCGCCCCCGCATTTGTAGAAGGAAGTAGTAGTCCACAAAAACTGATAAGCCAGAACACAACATTTAAGATGACAAGATGGACTACTGAGGATAAGAAAGAAATTATATACTGTTACTATTACACAAGAAGCCCAGAGTTTCCAGATAGAAGATATTCAAAAAAGATTAAGAGAGAAATTATAGGAAAGAAAAATACTTGCAAAAGAAAAACCCGTCAAAAGCTTCAAATGCAAACTTGTGTTTATTAACAAGAAATTCATGAAAAACATTGGGCCATTTGGAAAAAGACTGAGAAAGTCCAAAATATAAACAACAAAACCTAGAGAATTTTGAAAGGCATGAAAAACAAACATGGACATGGGAAAGAAAGAGAGATCTGATATGGCATAATGGTTATGCAAAGGAGAATGCCAAACTAATCAACAAACAAGTAGCACCAAAGTTACTTGAAGAAACATGCAGGCAAAGGCAACCAAATATGGAAAATCTTACAATACAAAAAATAAGATCACAAAGGGGGAACATAGAACTTAAATAAATAGAAGCTACACTTATGGAATCCGTCCAAAGTGAAGGATTTGGTGTAAAAAGTCTAATACAGGTTATATCACAGCATGATGGAATATTGAGTCCCCAAAGTAGGAGAAACAGATGGGAGTGGCAGATATCTAAAAAAAGAAATATGGACATGGGAAAGAAAAACAAATTTAATATGGTGCGATATTTAAGCAAAGGAGAAAGCAAAAAGTACAGTTTTGTACCTACCATAAATGTAGATGTTCGAGGATCCACATTGCTGCAGTCCTAACTATTGGGTAGTCCGCTGTCCAGTCGGCCCGAATACCAAAGTATATGGCTGACGTCGGTCACGGCGCATTAGACTGACGTCAGTACGTCAGGGTACTAATGCGCATGACCGATGTCATATCCTCAGTCTTTTCTTGCCCCAGATGTCAGAAGACCCTAAAAAGACAAGGCCAAAACCAAAACACACCAAACATACCTGCACCAAAACATATACAATATATACAAAGGTACCAGAATATAATCTCACCTACACAACCACCCCTAAACACAGAGGGAAGGAGGGAGGTAAATTGGACTGCAGCAATGTGGATCCTCGAACATCTACATTTATGGTAGGTACAAAACTGTACTATGTTCTTCATTCCACATTGCTGCAGTCCTAACTATTGGGTAGAATCCCAAAGCAGAGGTAAGGGAGGCTGGCAAATCATAAGGAAGCAGGAGCTGATAACATGCCTTGCAAAATAGCTGTGGCAAAACCAGCCCTAGACTTAGAGTAGAGAGGAAGGTGGTAATGCTTAGAGAAAGTATGCACTGAACTCCAAGTAGCTGCCTCCAAAATATCCTTAGTTGCCACCCCTTAGAAATGCTGTTGAAGTGGCAGTAGCCCTAGTGGAATGAGGCCTAATCCCAGCTGGAATCTCTTTGCCATGATGGGAATAACAAAATGCAATGCAAAACCCAATCCACCTAGAAATAGTTTGTTTTGACACAGGCTTGCCCTTTGAACTCAAAGCAAAAGAAACAAACAACTGCTGAGACTTTCTAAAATCCTTAGTCCTGCTTAAATAATAACGCAATTGCCTGTGTACATCTAAAGTGTGCAAAATCTTTTCCCCTTTATTTTGGGGATCTGCATAGAAAGTAGGCAAATGAATAGTTTGGTTTAAAGCCACACTAGAAACCACCTTAGGCATAAAGGAAGGATTAGTACGTAATGATACCCTATCCTTATGAAAAATCAAAAAAGGCTCGACCGCCATAAGGGCCTGTAACTCAGAAACCCTTCTTGCAGAAGTAATGGCCAACAAAAAAGCAGTCTTCCATGACAAGTATTTCAGGTCAGCAGTAGCTGCAGGCTCAAAAGGTTGTAGAGTAAGTTTCTCCAACACAAAATTGAGATCCCAAGCAGGAGTAGGAGCTCTACGTGGGGGTCTTATATTCTTTGCCCCCCTAAGAAATTGCTTGAATAAAGGATGTGAAAACAATGGTGGGTCACAATCATAGTGAGCTGAAATTGCTGCAGCATGAATCTTAATGGAAGAGAAAGACAAACCTTTGTCCAATAACTCAGTAAGATATTGAAGAGCCACACTCAAATTAGGCTCCGAAATCTCCAAATTGTGTGCTGCAGTCCAAAATAAAAATCTCTTCCATTTTTCTGCATACACTTTCCTTGTACTAGGTCTTCTGGCTTCCATAATCACATTTAAAACCTGTTGAGGAAGTTGAGACCTGCTGTCTTTCAAAACAGAATATGCCAGGCTGTTAGATGAAGAGTTTGAAGCTTGACATTGAGCAGATGACCGTCCCTCTGAGACAATAGGTGTGGAATCAAGGGTAAAGGCCATGGAGGCTTCCTTACCAGACTCCTCAGTAATGGGTACCAGTGCTGCCGAGGCCAATCTGGAGCTATTAAAATCATCCTTGGCTTGTCTTGTCTGACCTTTAGAAGCACCTTTGGGAGAAGAGGCAGAGGTGGAAAAGCATACACATGAAGATTTTTCCAACTGAAAGAAAGAGCATCCACTTTCCAAGCTGTGTGATGAAATCCTTCGTGCAAAACTTTGGCAGCTGGTGGTTTAGTGGAGAAGCGAACAGATCTATGTCTGGAGTTCCCCATGACACTGTCAATTTTGAAATACATGAAGATCCAGTTTCCACTCGTGGGGATCCATGATTTGTCTGCTTAACACATCTGCTAAGGAGTTCTGTGCTCCCGGCAGAAACCTTGCCTGAAGAGTTAGTTGCAAGCTGAGCGCAGTCTCCCATAAAATCATTGCTTGCCTGCACAATGGGTAAGAATGTGTTCCCCTTGTTTGTTGATGTACCACATGACAGTTGTGTTGTCTGTTAGAATCAACACCTGCCCTGGAAGAAGTAACTCCTTGAAAGCCATTAATGCAAACTGGACTGCTAACATCTCTTTCATGTTGATATGTAGATGCTGTAGTCTGGCAGGCCACTTGTCTTGTATCCACTTTCCATCTAGATGAGCTCCCCAAGCAATGTCTGAGGCATCTGTCGTTAGAATCTGACTTGCCTCTGGCCGGGTCACAGAGAGTCCCTTGTTTAGGTGACATTCCTGAGCCCACCACAAAAATTCCTTTTGAATGCAAGGTATTATTTGAATGACAGTGTCCAAATCCTGGCAGTGCTGTGTCCATAGATTTTGAGATACCATTGTAGCTTCCTCATATGCAGTTTGGCATTGGGAAGCACCAGAATACAAGATGCCATGAACCCTAAGGCTTGAAGGACTGTCCTTGCAGTCAGCCCGGACTGAAGAGATAATTGATGGAAGTAACTGGAAAGATTCTTTTGTTTGTCCGGGGTTAGAAAGGCCATCTGGGCTGCTGTATTCAGTCTCACACCCAGAAAGCACATGTCTTGAGAGGGTACTAGACTGGACTTTATTTCGCTTCACAGAATACCCTAGGCATCTTAGCACTGCTATGACATATTCCAAATGCTGTAGAAGGTCTTCCTATTCTTGAGACAGAACCAGGCAGTCGCCCAAGTAAGGATAGATTTGAATTCCTTTTAGCCGGAAGTAAGCTATCACTGGAGCCAGAACCTTTGTGAATACTCTGGGCAGTAGATAAACCAAAGGGCAATGCAGAGAACTGATAATGAGAATTTCCAGCTCGAAAACGCAGATACTTTCTGCAACTTAGTCTTATAGGCACATGAAGGTAAGCTTCCTTGAGATCTAAAGTTACCATCCAGTGATCTTTGCCCAGTAGAGGTAAAAGCTGTTGTAACGTCAACATTTTGAACTTTGGAATGTCCAGATAAGTGTTGAGGATAGATAAATCCAAAATTGGTCTCCACGTGTTCCCCTTCTTTGGTACTAGGAACAGGCGAGAATAAAATCCTAGGCCCCTTTCTGGCACAGGAACTGACTGAATGGCTCCTATTTGGAGTAACAGAGAAATTTGTCTGCGAGCCTCTGTTCTTTGTAGAGGAGGAATGTCTGGCATGCCTTTGAAAGGAGGCAAGGTATGGAAATAAAACCTGTAACCGTGGTGAATGATATCCAGAACCCATTTGTCTTGGGTAATTAAATCCCAATTTTCTTTGAAAAGAGACAGTCTTCCTCCTAGAGGTGCCGCCAGGCGAGAAGGTACTGGCAGCTGAAAAGGCAGGTCATTGGGTCTGCTTACGAAAGGACTGACCCCTGCCCTCACCAGAAGTCTGAGCAGGTGAACTCCCTGTCCTAGGCCTAAAAGAACCTTGAGCTCTGCCCCTACCACGCCTAGACCTACCCCTAGACTGGGAATCATAAGCAGGATAAGTCCATCCCTTAGCAGGCCAATTTCTACTAAACTCGGAGGCTGCACCTGCAAAAATCCTTAACAGTTTGCATAGACTTAGCCTTGTCCTCCATTTTCTTTAAAACTGCTTCCACAGGCGAACCAAACAACACATCAGACTGTAAAGGAGCATCCAAAATCCTTGTCTTAACATGCTCAGCTAAGTTCTGATCTCTCAACCAGGCGTGCCTACGAAGAACAGAACCAGTGGCAGCCACCCTGGAGGAGGCCTGCACAGCATCAAAACCACATTGCAAGGAATGTTTACCCACTTGTTCAGACACATGAACTAAATCCTGCAACTCTTTACACTCAATACCTTCCGCCAGAGCATCCACCTTAGATTTCAACTGTGAAAGAAGATAATTCTGATATTTTAACATGTGAAACTGACAATTCAACGGCCTCATGGCTAAAGTGGAAGAAGTATACACTTTCTTTCCCTATCTATCCAAAGCCCTTGCCTCTTTATCAGGAGGGACAGGATTTTTAACAACTGAGGCCTTCACACCTTTAGGCCCCTGAGAGACAGTTTCCGGGTCTGCCCTAGGACTCTTAAAAGATACTTATGAGCGCCAGGCACCCTATAATACCTATCCGGTTTAACTGGGGCAGGAGGCAAAGAATCAGGATTCAGGGAAGCCTCTGCAAAAACATCTTCCACCACATTCAAAACAGGAGGTATAGCTAAAGGCCTATGCTGGGGTAAAACAAGAATTCCCTAAGCCTTTTCCTGGAATCAGAGAAATCTTGCCCTTCCCATTTAAAATGCTCCCTCATGGAATGCAGAGTCTCTGAAAATGAAAAATCCTCAGGAGGAGAAGCTGAAGGAGTAGAATCATCCACATCAGAATCAGAATAAGGAGGGAACTCTTGCAAGTCTTCAACCAAGACTCAGAAGCCTCGAGCATTGCTCAAAACTCTCAAACTCAGGTTCCACCCTAGGCCTCTTATCAGGAGGGGGCATAGAACCCCTTATCATAGTAATCAAATCCTCTGCCATTTTAAGCATATGTTTCTTAGGCAAAGACCCTGAGGCACTAGGAGAAACCCCCACTGAAGCAAAACTTGGCCTGCCCTCAAAGAAGCCTTGGAAACAGAAGGGGAGGCTCTAACCACCTTAGGAAGAGAAGGAAGAACAGCCACCTGAGAAGCCCCTCAGCCTGGCCTACTTCCTGAGAGGATACATCCTGTAACAGTAAAGTCTCTCCCTGAGACTCCAAAGAAACACCTGGCAAAACCTCCGGCTCCACTGAGCCCTCTAAAGAACCGACGCCAGGGACTGTCGGTACTTCCACTCTAGGCTTTGCTGCTTTGTCCTTGCGTTTTAGTCGAAGCCGGCGCCGGAGCATCCGACGGCATTTTATAATTACAACGCTTCCCAAACACTAACCTGGCACAGTCTAACCTTCTCTTAATAGTGCGTTTGTTAAATCTAGCACAAGAACGGCATCCAACAACGCCGTGCTCAGGCCCTAAACAAGGTATACACAAAGTATGGTAATCCCTATGAGGTATCTGTTTCCCACAAGAAATACAGTTATTCACTTTTTCTGACATCCGGTTAAATACTGAGGCAAGAAAACCAAAATATTCCCAACGGGTACTTAGCCAACTTTGATTCGGTCTGAAACTCTGACTTCAGAAACTTTCAGAACGCCAACCTGCACTCGCAAAATTGCTTCTGCATCGGACCATGCGGCAAAAAAGACTGAGGATATGACGTCGGTCATGGGCATTAGTACCCTGGCGTACTGACGTCAGTCTAATGCGCCATGACCGACGTCAGCCATATACTTTGGTATTCGGGCCGACTGGACAGCGGACTACCCAATAGTTAGGACTGCAGCAATGTGGAATGAAGAACATCTAGTCAATACAAAAAATCTGCACCAAATGTATTTGAAGAGAAATGCAGGCAAAGGCATCTGGATATGGAAAATTTTACAATACAAAAATAAGAAAACAAAGAGGGAAGTAGAAAAGATTATTACTAATGGAGAAGTTAAAGAAAGAGAAATTGAAGTTATGGATTACCTGTGAAATGAAGGATTTACTGTAGAAAATCCAACACTGGTAACATCATAGCATGATGGACCAGTAAGTCCCTAAATTAAAGAGAAACAGGTGGAACGGGAAGCATCTGACCAGTTTCCACATAAAGGTATTCGGGAGCCTTCATTATGAAACCAGTACAAAAGTCCAGCTGGAACTGTACAGCAAGAGAAGGAACAGGAAATGGTGGCATCTTTGACACAGTCAATGTTGTGGAGTGACAGGTCATTGAGTTCCCATACAAAACAACAACAGATAATGCAGGATGATGCCGAAAAGAATATGTTACAGGAAGATGTTCTGGAACTTTCTGTAGAGTGCCTGCAGGAAATGAAGAATAAATAACGTGCCCTTATTTTAGAAGAAAGATCTAAGGGAAGAGTTCTTTATTTTAATAGAGATGGATAGACATATTATGATCAATGGGCGGCTGCGGCAGGTTAGCTTTGTCGCCTCACAGCTGAATAGTTCATCACATGAGCAGCTGAAAGCACAACTGGAAGTGGTCAAAACTTTCTCAGATGATACAAGAATATTATTTGGTCTTGATAAATGCACAAAGCAGCCTTTAAAGTAGGAAGGCTGCAGCACCAAGAAAACATACGTTTGGGACAAAAATGTGATATAAAGGAACTTGAGCAGGAGAATGTGTATAAATATTTGGGAATTGAAGGTTCAACAATAAAACATGAACAAATACAATCAAAACTCTACAGTAAAGAATATTTTAGAAGAGTAAAATTAATACTGAAAACAGCCCTGACATCTAGGAACAAAAGACCAAGCTATAAACCCATTTGCTCTTTCTGTTCTAACTTACAGTTTTAGGGTGATTGACTAGCCCCAAAAGGTACTGAATCAGATTGGCAGGAAAACAAGAAAAATGCTTCACACTTATCAAATTATATATAAAAATCAGTGTACACCAAGATTATATATCCCTCATTCTGAAGGAGGTATGAGCCTCCTTAAAATTGATTACGTTTAGATCTGCAATCGTAGGACTGCATACATATCTGCTGACCTCATCATTCATCAGATCCAACCATTGTGGAAGTTTTGAAAGATGAAGAGAACAAATCTAAGATGACTTCCCTGCTTAATTTAGTAAAATCATATCAGTGTCAAGTGGGAATGGAAACCAAACCACAAGTACACAAAAATCAGGCAGCAACTGAATGTGCCAAAAAGCATCAGGAAAAATATAAGGAGAATGATCAGATGATAAAGCAAGAAATGTGGAAAAGGCATAAATATAGCTGCAGGTACAGAACACTCCTGGAAAAAACTCATGTCCATCAGGATCTGGCACAGGAATGGTTATGGAGAGGTGAATTTAAACCAAAAATGAAAATTTAACATTAGCAGTCCAGGAAAGTGAACTACGTACATGTTGGTTTACAAAGTCCATTTAACATGTGGGAGAAACAGACAAATGCAGGTTCTGTAAAACAAAACTGGAAACAGTTACACATCTTGTTGTTGGGTGTGATACACTAATAACAAGGGGCCAGTATACTGAATGGCATAATAATATTGCAAGTCTGTTGCATTGGGGATTCTGCAAACATTACAATATTGAACTAACAGAAAAGCATTGAAACATGAGCCAGAAACCATTATACAGAATGATGGAGTTTATATCACATAGGATCATCCATTACCAACAGTTAAAAAAAAAAAAAAAAAAACAGAAGTGAGCAAACCAGATAAAGTTGTCCATGAAAAGAAGAAAAAAGTAGCACTGATCACTGAAATTGCTACACCCAGTGATTTATGTACAGAGAACACAAAGTCATAAAATACTAGGTTTGTAGGTAGAAATGAGGACAGTGTGAAAGAAAGATACCCAGAAAGTTCCAATAGTAGCAGGAGCAATGGGTCTTATAAAAAAAAAGAATTTACAGTCTTATTTAGATATGCTACCAATACATGTAATTCTGTATGAATTGCAGAAGGAGTCAGTTGTGGACACATTGCAGGTAATGCGAAGAGTACTTTTGGTGAACATCAAAAACTGAAACAATACTAATTTCATGAACTTTAATCTTATATTGACAACAGAATGGGGTCCATTCCAATCATGGTATTAGAAACCCAAAAGACTTGGAGAAATTAAACTGGGGGAACCCATTAACCTTTTCAGGCCCAAATAACATACATTGTGCCTTTGCTACATTTATCCTTATTTTGCTTAATGATGCACATTTACTTAAGACATTCAAGACCATTGTGCAAAATATACGTGTCTTGTTTACTGCTTTACCCAGTTTTACACCATCAAAATAAATGGCAAAGGACATGCTGTTATCAAATTTAAAATGAGGTAAACATTAAATAAATGAGGTCCAATGTCTGAGCTTTGTGGTACATCCTGATTTACAAAACAAGTCCTTCCAAGATTATTTTTCTAGTTGTACACACCAGATTCTGTTTGCTAACCACTCCATTATCCAATTAGTTTGGCAACTGGATGCTAGAAAATTTTATTAATGACAATCAATGGCTAACTGTGTCAAAGGCATGAGAAAAATCAATGTAGACTATACCTACCTGAAATCTACTATCTACACATTCTAGAATACTTTGACAAAAACCTTGTTAAACAGTTTTATATTCCACCTTCAGATATATAGGTTTTTAGAAAAGCAATAATTTTTCTATCAGTTCTATATTTAGCCTTTCAAAAAGAATCCACTCCCATTAGCTTACCAATGCCTAAGAGCAGCTTATAGGCCAAACATTCTTTGCATATAGTCACCATTATTGTTATATATATTGGCCTGATAATAGCAGTTTTCCAGTCATAAAGTATCTCCTCAAAGTTTCCTCAAACACAAAGTCTCTGATGGTTCTAATAAAAAAGTGTTTAATATCTTCATACCATCATTACAGATACGATACATATCACTTGATAAGTGAATATTAAAACTACTGATAATTTTTGGATTGTCACAATTAAACACAAACTTAGCTCAATTATCGCACATTAAAATACTATACGTGTTAAGTAATCTATCACAGTAATTTATATAGTTATTTTATTCTTTAAGGAATAGCATTTATTTCTGACAAATATAATAGTGATTCCCTTTATTCAATACAATGTACCTAGCAAAAGACTTTTTATTGTCTTTACATGTTACCGTCCTGATTTTTAATACCCTTCTTCACAGATTTTCTTACTTGAATATATAATTCTTAGTACTTAATTTTATTTAATAAGCATCTTGTTTCACCCATTTTGTACTGCACATTCTTCCTATAAACTAGTTTTCTAGTTTCACCTATAATTTTGATTTTGTTACAATCTTTATCATATTTTTGCTTTGATTTTATATTGTTTAATTTGTCCTATCCTCAAAAATCTTTTGCTGTAATCCCTAACACTGAAGTAGAACTGTACTTGCAGAAAATAAGTGACCAATTGATGGAACTGAATGTAGATCATATCAAACTATAATCTCGGATTACCTGTATTGTTTCACGTTAGAAATTCCTTGTGTATTACTTGCATACCAGATCTAAGGTATTTCTACCCCTATGAATTTTTTGATAGATACCCGAATAACTCAAAATTGTCAAGTATTAGCATTATTCAGATTAGTCAAATTAAAAAGACAAGGTAAATTAAAATCTTTAATCAATATATAAATTTCACTCCATTCTTGAATTACGTCAGTCAGAAAAGTTTTAACCATCTTGTGGGAGGAGTCCTTGGTGGTCAGAAAAGTTTTAACCATCTTGTAGGAGGTGTCCTTGGTGGTCTAGATCATGCTAATAAGGACACGGATATATATTTAAAATTTATGCTACCAAAAACATAGTCTATAAAGTTATTTCTATTGTTCTGAAACTTTACTTCACTAATATGTAATTTGTCATTTATTAACACACTAAAACACCACCTTCCCCATCCTCTTACATGGCGTCAATTACATTTGTGACACCAATACCCTTCCAAGTTTGGAATCAAACCCATTTCCCTCTGCCACGTCCAAGTAACTAACTATGTCAATGTCAGCATTAAATTCTAATACATAATCATGCCAGATTGTTAATTTATCTCCCAAATTTCTGGTATCAGCATACAGCATTCTAAGTTTTCTGATTTGCATTGTCTTTACTGTCACCCCACCCTCTTGAAAATCCTTATCCTGTACCATTTTGATAAAGGAATTTCCTAATAACCTCTTTCTCATAATGTTTAAGCTTATATTAGCTTTTGTTAAAGCACACACATTATCCAAAAATGATGATCCAACAATATTTTGAAATATAAGCATTTGCTTACTCAGTTTTCATATTCATGCAACCCCCACCCCCATCAGAAACAAGGCTGAAAATACTAGTACCTTCCATAAAATGCATGACTCACACAGAGAAAGGGTACAACCTGATCATCTCACCTGTGCTACTCTGGTTGTCCTGTTGAAAAACTGATCAGATTTTTAAGGGGTCTGACTTGTCTTAAAGGAACAAATGATCAGAGAAGCACACACAAAAATGAATTAGCTATCTAAATGGCACTGGAAGTCTTGTCTTTTAATACACAAGAAACCCCATGTTCATGAAATTCGCTACAACAATGAAGATCACAGTAAAAAAGATATCCGTAATGAAACAATACAGCTGAGCCTGCATTAGTCAATGGGACAATATATATAGTTTCACTGAAAACACAAAGCAAACACTAAGAGTGTTTTATGTGGAGCATAAAATACCTCCTGCAGCCCCCAATCCCTTCCCTAAACATACTAATTCTAATTCCATGGTCTCACAGCCTCTAAAAAGTTCAAAGACCAGATATATCAAAACTCTATATGGCTCTCCTGCCACTAAAGTGCAATGAGCAAAACTGTGGAAACTAGATTCCAATGAAAATACACATCATTCATTTAAACTGACACATAACCAGTGGGCACCTTTAGAGGAAGCTTGAGCATCTTTGGAATTGTCACCTTCTACAGACCAGCATTTCTGCTGATTACCGCACACATGACGTTACTTAACCACCAATACCAACAAGCAAGGAATCTCAAGCACAATCTCTATTCATAAGCTGCAGACATGGAAACTAAACACAAAGAGAACCTGGACTAGCAGAACAAAAAAGTATGGCACAGAAGGTATGTTAGGAAAACAGACTAACGTCCATTTGTAAGAGGTGGTGTTAAACAGGCACAACAAATAAGTAAGAAAGGAAGAGTCCTGTTTCAGCCTAGAAACTGAAAATACCACCACAATCTGTACAGGGGTTGTACCCAAATGCTGACCATGAAGGAAATGGACAAGAAAATGCATAGAGGTACACTTGGGATGGCACAGAATGTGCTGGGTCTAATGCTGACAGGCGACTTGAACATATTACCTGTGAAGTGAAGCACAGTGTTTCCCGTAACATACCTTTACTAATATTGTGCCTTTCAAATTTTCAAAGCATATTACAAAGATTTTAAGATACAACAAAGATAAGAAGCAAAAGGTACAAATGAAGTAAATTACAGTCATACATAAAGCTCCAAAGCATAGTGTAAACAAATTAAAAAGCGGTATGTCGGTCGCAACGAAACACAAAGAAGATCAAAGGCCTCGAGCAGCAGCATCCATGGGTAGCTGTGAATTCAATGTCAAATGCAAAGAATGAGTTAAAATAATAGTTGTAAAGAAGAGTTAAAAACAGAGAGAAAACCAGGCGGTGTGTAGCACTGCACCGCACAGCAAAACTGCCACCTGAACAGTCTCATTAGTAACAAGAAACAACAAAGAAAAAAAGTATGGGAAAATAAAAAGAGGAGAAAAAGTACAGGTGAAGACGAACGTCTTTGGCAAGAACCACATAAATCAGCGCACTTCAAATTAGTTAGGTCTCATTATCAGCATGGTATCGATTACATAAGTTGCTATTCCAAGGATCTAAAGCTGCAGTGAACTGCAAGAGGGTAACACAACTTAGAGATTTGGGATGCATGGCTAGGTTAGCTCATTCACTCCAATGGAGTTCAGGAGGTTTGCACTGTAACTTCCAATGGGTGGAGCCTAAACCTTTTGATTACGTCCTCACATTTCAAACGAATGTTCATATCGTTGGAACTATAGGGAACATGAAAGAAGCATGAATGCCAAACTCTTCAGCACAATCTATTTTTTTTTTATAGCGGTAGCATTCTTTAGGCTCTAGGTCTTAAACCAAATTTTACAAGTCACAGTAAACACAGTAAGTATTACATTTGTAACATTTTGTAAACAACTTACAATATGTCAGCAACCACTCAAGTTATGCACAGACTGTCAGCAGCATTTTAGTCATCTCGTTGAGAGCTTTCATATGAGGCTAAGGAGTTCTGTCTGTGTTACTTGGTTTTTGAGATATTTAAAACATTTGAAAATTATATCTATATAAATTAGTATCATAAAAACAACCGTACATATCTATTTCCCTGCACTAGACAGAGGTCAAATATTAATGCAGCTGAGTTTGCCATCGTGCAAGGTTTAAGATGAGAAATCTTTTAAAACCTTGTACATAGCATGGTTTTGGAATTATTGATGCAAATATGAACAAGCAATACATGACGTCTAGAGATGTCAGTAGGAGTTAAATGCAGATGCACCTGGAGGCGCCACTCAGATGTAAAGGCCCTTGTGGTCATTCGCCTAGTAAACACCTATGAACCTATGACCACAGCAGTACAACTTAATGTCTATGCAAGCACCTACACAACCAGATGACATCATCAGTTAGTAGATGACATCTGCAAAAATGAAAATGCCAAATAAAGTTGGCCAGCATCATAAACATCAAACTGACAAATAACATGGCTGCTGCAGTCCACAAGGGGAGGTATCACATTCTAATACAAAAGGAAACAGGTGAGCAGCACACACGAGGTTAAACATGATGCTGAGTAACCCATTAACCAGAAAGTGCTCCTGGGTCAACCCTGAAAAGAGGCACTTGCGTCTTGTGGATTTACCTAGTAAATATGACATAGCAATATTCTATAAATTAACTAAACAAGAAAAGATATCTAGCATTTTACAACAGGCACATAACAGTCCCAGGCATCCTTTGCTATTTCTCAACAGCTCACTCGTGGCATTCTTCATGCTTCTCTATTGGATTACATAAAAAAAACTTATAGAACGCATTCCTGATAAAAATAAAGTTTTCAAAGGAGAAATAAGAAGTCATCTGGGAACAAAAAAGTATCAAACAATGAGGTTCAAAAAAACTTACCCACAGCACAACCAAATAAAGATGGTGAGTGCTAGACACTGGAAAGACTGACTTTAAAAAAATGGGGATAGTACCTTAGAAGAGGGCTAACTAACAAGTGAAGACGAAAGACAATGGAGAACACAGCAAGTCTTTGCATGAAGCAGATACAGGAAACTAAAAAAGGGAAAGGTAAAAAGGTAGGACTTGACACCAAATGTAAGCAGGCAAAAAGCATTACTCAAAAAATGCAAATAATAATCACAGAAGGAATATGATAGCAAACATTATTACAAGTCATAGGCAAGTAAGGAAGGCAGCAAGAACAATAAAAAAACAGAGGAAAATAGCCATTTCATGTAAGGATAAGAATAATTTGAAAGTAAATTACTCTGCTGAGGCACACAAATTGGAGATATCAAGGACTAATAAAATGGACTTTGTATGAAAACAACATATGCATTTTTTGCTCAATGTTTGGAAAACAAAACAACTGAATGATCCAAGTGATAAACACAAGGGCTCTGCACATGAGGGCTGATCTCAAGTTCTTTCAAAAAAGGACAAAACAAACCTAAAATAATTACAACTAAAGGGGGGTAAAAGGCTCTTCAAGATTATGCAATTCATCCCAGAATTTTTATACAAGAAAAAAATAAGACCTAAAAAAAGTGTCCTTTTGAGCTAACCTTCCTAATAAATTACAGTGCATGGTATAGCTACACAGCAGAGGAAGAGAACTACAACTGTTATGTCTGGCGATATGAGGTACTGCCAGCTATGCCAGGAGAAATAGGGCAGTGGATGTGTAACATATGCCAGCACAGCTAGCTGGAATTTTGTAAAGAATCATATGTCATTTGAATATCAAACTGATTTGTACAGATGCTTGTGTTGCAAATGTATTTGTAAAGTTGCTTGTGTTAAAAATGTACAACTGTGGGTCCCGACTGTACTGTAACTGAATTAAATGTTTATGTTTTAACAGAGAATACTGTAAGAGGAGAGGTTAATCTCAGTTCCAGCTAACTTTGAAAAAATGGCTGAAATTAAACTAGGCCATAAAGATTGTAGCTTCCAATTCTGGGTGCAGCCAGAGACAAAATGTCCGGAAACCAAATATTAGGAAGCCTTCTTTATTGTCTCTAGCAGGAAGCTAATTGCTACTCTGGATGTGTAGAGGTTTGAAATTGTTTTATGACTTCCAGGAGCTGCAGCAGATCTGAGCAAAGCTCTATCTGTTATATGATAACACACAGCTGCTAAAATCCTTGCAGCTTCTAGTGTTGGTGATAGTGTGGAAAACAGAGTCAGACGACCAGATGTGATGGCATTCTGCAAGCCATCCCAGAAATATTTAGTTATTATATTGAGAAGTCTCTCAGTCAGACTTAGCATTCTGTTTTGGAAACATGACATAGCAGGATCTTTCACCTACTTCATCTTGCCTTGCTCTAGTAAGTGGACCAGGGAATAGTATTCTTTAGATTAGTCAGGAAAATATAGTTAGATTAGTTAAGTGCTGTTTTTCTGTAACTGTGTAAATCTATTCTTCTGTGTTATTTTTAATATTTCCTGTGATTGAAACTCTTGTGTTTACTGTAAATAGATATTTTGTATTGTCATGTTCTTTTATTACTTATTATTAAATATATTTAAACTTTTCATTATGGCTGGTCCTTTTAGAAAATACTTAAGTTTTGAAAGTATTTGCATATATTTATTTGGTGATAACTCTGGCCTCTCCTGAAAGCCCTGCTATTTGGCCAGTGATGACAGACAGGTTGACAGACGAGATCAGACAGGAGTCCCCGTGGACTATGATGTTTGCAGATGACATTGTGATCTGTAGTGAGAGTAGGGAACAGGTGGAGGAGACCCTAGAGAGATGGAGATATGCTCTAGAGAGAAGAGGAATGAAGGTCAGCAGGACTAAGACAGAATATATGTGTGTGAATGAGAGGGAGGATAGAGGAATGGTGAGGATGCAAGGAGTAGAGGTGGCGAAGGTGGATGAGTTTAAATACTTGAGATAAATAGTTCAGAGTAATGGTGAGTGTGGAAGAGAGGTGAAGAAGAGAGTACAGGCAGGATGGAGTGGGTGGAGAAGAGTGTCAGGAGTGATTTGTGACAGACTAGTACCAGTAAGAGTGAAAGGGAAGGTCTTACAAGAGGGTAGTGAGACCAGCTATGTTATATGGGATGGAGACAGTGGCATTGACAAAAAGGCAGGAGTTAGAGCTGGATGTGGCAGAGTTAAAGATGTTAAGATTTGCACTGGGTGTGATGAGGGTGGACAGGATTAGGAATAAGTATATTAGAGGGTCAGCCCAGGTTGGAAGGTTTGGAGACAAAGCCAGAGAGGCAAGATTACGTTGGTTTGGACATGTGCGGAGGAGGGATGCTGAGTATATTGGGAAAAGGATGCTAAGGATGAAGCTACCAGGTAACCGGAAAAGAAGAAGGCCTAAGATAAGGTTTATGGATGTGGTGAGAGAGGACATGCAGGTGGTTGGTGTGAGTAAACAAGATGCAGAGTAGAGGATCAAATGGAAACAGATGATCCGCTGTGGCGAGCCCTAATGGGAACAGCCGAAAGATGATGATGATTAATTGTACACAGTATAATTGGGTACCCTTGAAAGAGCCTTAAAGTAGCTGGCAGGGGTTCTGGTGGCAGTGGAACTACCTTGTAGTGTGGGCAGAAGGAGACATAGATAGTAAATCTGTGCCAGCCTTTCCCAAGTGTGTGTGTGTGTGTGTGTGTGTGTGTGTGTGTGTGTGTGTGTGTGTGTGTGTGTGTGTGTGCAAATCAAATCTCAAAGAGTGTGCGTGCCAGCTGCTTAGAGCAAGGACACAAAGCACTGGTTGCACAGAGAGGGTATGGGAGGATTTGGCTTGGAACCTCAGCTAAGGACTCAACTCTACAGCTGTGCCAGTGGGGAGCCTTATTGGGGTCTTGCAGGTAGACAGATACAAAGAAATCCAGACCTCAGGCTGACTGTGTTCCATGTGTGCTCTTAAGGGAAATTCTGCTTGATGCAGAGTGGTCTGCATCTGATAATACTGAGTATATCCATTTGTATTCTAAGTCAACGTCCCTCTCCAGTGTCCGTTGTCAGGATTCAGGCTCCTTGATTACTGGCCCATTATGACACATTATGTATTATTATGTATGAAAAGAGGCTACAAGAGGGGGAAGGCAAGAAATGAAGCAACTATTAATTAATCAAAGATGGGGCACAGAACACAAAATGTAATGGATTCATAATGAGAAGATCATACTACAAAAATGTGTCAGTTTTTCAGTAAGTCATATGTGCTCTACTTGAGGGATATAAATAAACAGCAGCCTGAGTTAAAAATCGTCTGTACAACCAAACATACAGGGTGATAGTAAACAGAGGGCATACTTAAGGAAAAGAGAGTTAGTAAGGGATTACCAAGGTATTTACATAAAGGCTTATTTTTTAAAAACATTTTCATAAGTGATGATGCAAAAGATGTGGAAGTTAAGTATGAATTTCTTCAAACAGTGCAAAGACTAACAGAATAATACATATGTGGGAAGGAAACAGATTTGGTAAAGCTGAGGAAATGAAGATGCATATGGCAGCTTAGATTCAGTACAAAACAGTACAGAGTTTGGTAAATAAAAACGCTATGAATGACTACACTACCTGGTGGTCAAACAGTAGTGACCGGAGTAGAAAATGGGTGAGACACTGGTTAGATCAGACTAACAAACAATTACTGCTGTACCGAGGCAGACACTGTGACCCCTATCTGGAATTTGGTGTGCAGTCCTGGAGATCCAAGTTCTGAAAAAAACATAGCTAGACAGGAGGCACTGCAGAAGAAGACACTGAAAATGGTCTGCATCCATACAGGGAAACATAAAATAAAAATTAAATGGGTTCATACTGTCATGTGTTCATGCGGATATCATACACCTGGAAGGATATGTGGCAAATGAGATATAAGTTCAAGGCAATGAAAACTTGATAAGTGTAACACAGCACAAAAAACAGTCATTTGAAACTAATGATATGACTCTATGAAGAAGATGACTTCAGGGTGATGAGGAAAAATTTTTTTATAGGAAGGATGATTAATGCCTATAAAAAAGAAGACCATGATTAAGTCTCGCGGGTTCTTTAGCAAATAGTAAGCTTACAGCTGAGTAAGTGTTGATCAGTTCCGTCTACATAGATCACTCACACCAGTACTGGGCATGACTTTCCAGTTTTTCTTTCAGAAACTGAGGCTGATTCTGAAGGCTATCACATTGCTTGTTATGTAGAGGGAGTCGATTCCAGTGGTGGAACAGAAGGTCAGTAAGAAACCTACTGCAGATTGGATCAGGTGTTTATTAGATTGTTCGCTGAAACAGAAGAAAGTCATAGATCACAACGTAAAACAAAGGTGACCTTTCAACAGCATGTATGATATGGAGTAGGGGGAGAGGAACTTGATTTTAATCTCTTGGTACAGCTTAAGAGGCTGAAAGTACAGATTTCTTTTCGTTAGGAATCTTTAGAGTCTTGCAAATCACACACACACACACACACACACACACACACACACACACACACACACACACACACACACACACACACACACACACAGAAAGCCCACTGCTTATACAATGTTCGAATCATAGAAGTGAAAGGATATTGTGTGTGTGTGTGTGTGTGTGTGTGGGTGTGTGAGCGTATGCGTGTGTGTTTGTGTGTGTAACTTGACTTTGATCACTATGCTGTGGATTTCTTGGTTGAAAGGACAAGGTTTTAGGGACAACTCAACACCTATCTGAAAAAAAGGCTCTTTCTGGTGGAGCAGCAGTGACACCAGCACAGTATATTGGAGGTCTTGGGTTCGACCCCAAATGTATGTCAATGTTATCCTTTCGCTTTGATAATTTGGACTTTGCAAGCTATACATGGTAATTTGATAGGTTCTTGCCAAAGAAATGCTGTACTTGACTACAGCTTTAATAAGGAAGAAACGCAGAGGGGCACAGACACCTTTTGAGCTGTGTGAGGCAGAAGACCTTCACACAAGGCTTTAATAACTACAACTAAGACACAGTGGCCAGAAGACCGCTATCTACAATGGAACTCAGGTCTCTAATAATAATGACAGAGTCTCTCTTAGGGAAGGCCAGTGACAGTGATATGATGACGAAGGGGACATGGGTTTACCAAAAATAACTTATGTAGCACTTCTTGGCATTCACCATGGCCTTATGGCTAACAAACATGGTGTTGGTTTGGTAACTGACAAGGACACAAAGTGCAGTCATCCATAAACTTGGTTAGCCAGAGGCATTGCATGCTCAATGTCAATTTTGAGACGAAAATGCCAAACAGGGGACCCAAGACTGACCCCTGTGGAACATCACTACTGATGTTTTTGTGGCTACAGGTGACATCTCCTACCTTAACAATGTAATTAGTATGTGGTCACCTCCAAGATGGACACGATTCCCAATGACAGGTTCTCCTACTGGAAGACACTTCAGGACTAAGAAATTCAGACACAAGATGTGGTAGTGGTAACTTAAGATAGCTGTTACAACAGCTGGAATTTTACTATTTAGCCTCGTTACCAGCCATTGGGATCTTGCAGCATTTTTCACATCCTTAGCTGTTAAAACAGCTGTTGGATCATTACACATGCTCTATCTAGAGTTAGCAATTATAGCCGCTTTGTGCTGGCTTTAAGTTTTAAACAAATGCATTACTGTATCTTTTAGAAAGTCATCTACCCCAGGGAACTACTACTTTGATAACATGCCTCTAAGAGTTGACCTAGTTGTTTGGCACTTGGGAACTTATGTGGACAGTGACCTAACTTTTGACCAACATGTGTCCATTGTTGCAAGAAGGTTCTTCTATATTGCACAGCTTCTAAACAAAGATTATGTCTAGATCTAGAGATGTCATTGTCCCCTTTACTCTGCCCTCAATGCTCCCTTTGCATGTGTCTGTCCAGACACATACAACAACTGATGGATTTATTGCACATCAGCAATTGAAATGGCATCAGAAATATTCTGTACAACAATCTAAACCTCTTCCGCAACATCAACAGAACGGTTTGGAGGGACAGGTATATCTCACAGAGGATACTGCTGCTCTAGAACTCACTCCCCATCCACATTAAACAAAGTTCATCCCTGTCCATACTCATGCGGGACTTGGATCTCTTGATGGGAAACAGAAAATTTACCTCAGGACTGCCGCTGTACTACTAAATGGACAGAGGCAGCTCCTAAATGCTTTATCCCATGCATGTGTCCCCTTAAATTATATATGTTATGATCTCAGTTATTCTCATAAGGGGCAATATATAATTATAAACCATGGGATGGGTAAAGGCCAATCTCTATCCAAATTGGAGAGGTTAATTTGAACACACACAAACAAAAAAAAAAAAAGAAATTAGCTAGGCTTAAAATGGATTGGATGGGCAGCTAGCCTAGTACTTACCTATGAACATACAGACCTTTAATGTGCATAGCTGTTAAACAGACTGTTGGAACTTTTCAACAGTTCTATCTAGGGTTAGCTGTTCTAACAGCTGTTGGATCCCTGAACTGTTTAGCCCTCATTTACTAGTGATGTTCTTAGGGGATGGCCATTTACTTGGCCTGAACGGAAAGTGTGCCAATTCTGTAAATCGAGCCAGTATTAAATCTTTACTTCCACAGTGAAACATATGATGATTACCTGTAAGTACTAGCCATGTTCACTGAGGTCAGTGAACTCCAAGGTGAAAGAAAAGACCCTTTACCTTTGCGAGAAAAGAAAAGGTAGTTTTACAACTGTGCGTCTTGGCAAAGGACAGAAGTATTCCACAGAGTCATTTTAGGACCACAGCCTGGGCTTGCTCCTGGACCTCTGCAGAGGTGGCATGACCCCTGAGGAGAGCTCTTACTGGGAAATGACTTAAGCTTAGGCTTGGCCAAACGACAACAAACAGAAACCCACTGGTCCAAGATAAAGGCTCACCTAATTAGGGCAAACTCAGTTAAGTAACCTTCAAATGAAGGTAGTGGTTGGTAATCAAAGTGAGACTGGGTTAGTATTATTCCAAGACAACTTCATAGGCAGTATTGGGACACAGCATGGCCTGATCCTTTAGCGATACTTCTCCACCTGTGAAGGAAGTTATTTTTTTTTGAGGTAATGAGTGAGAAGCTCAGAAGAAAGGAAGAAACATAGGGCATTATATAAAGACTCTCCATTGTCCTTTATTATGAAGTTCTTCAACCAATTTCTGAAAAGCATGACAAAGCTGACATCACTGTGAAAGGAAGCATCCACATGGTAGGTCTCAGCTGGTACAGGCACATCCCTAAGCCTCTTGCCCTGGTCACAGTATCAGAAGAGTCAAAATGCTCAGACTGCAGATGTTACATGAAAGCCCACTGAGAAAATTGGCATAAGGGTTTTTTCCAAAAGTTCCTTGACCTCAGAATCTGGTAGCTCTCCAAGATTTTCTAGCACCTGGTCCACAAGGAAAGACTTAAATGAGAGAAGGTGAGCCATGTAAGTAAAGGAAACAAAGTTTAGAATGATAGATGAAAATAACCTCTTGCCCACCATGATCAAAGCCCCAATCCCTTGATTCATTAGCAAAGCTGAAAGGTGCTGTTGTCTCTGGCAACCATGCTGCAACAAAGACCTCACAAAACAATCTGCTCTGGAGTGGTCCATTTAAATTTCACTACACTCTGTTCAAAGACTGAAGAAGGCATATACTTTTCTGCAGGTTCAGAAAGCAGAATCAGAATAGCAGTGTTACTAAAATACGTAATCACACCCCATAAGGACAGGCTCTTTTGGAGGGATGGGTCTAAGGTTCCACATCCTTCTGACCCTGACAGTGGTTTGGATATTTCTGTGTAAAGTGAAATTTTGAGTCTCTCTCTACAGGACGGATCATCTTGAGGGGAGTTACACAGAAGGGAGGTCTTAGTACCTTTGTTTGTCATTAAAATGAAGAGCTAAGGATCCTCAAAAGCCCCTCCCCAGCAGAATGTGGAGGGAACAAGTCTCAGCCCAAGCGCCAACATGCAAACCTATGGGGTATCTGGATGACTACACAGACTAATCGCAGCATGGGTATAGTGTACCACATTTAATTAATTCATAGTTTTCCTTTCAACTTTGCCATTAAATTAGAGAGACAGTGGAAATGTGGGGAAAGGAATTTTCCCACTACCCCCAAGGTTGCTACAGTAATAGAAGGTTGTGTGAGGGAAGGGTGTAAAAAAAAGTTTTTTCTCTGACTCCGTCAAAAAGTCACTTTAATAGATTCGTTACTCCAACATGTGATCTTTCCCGGTGTAATGATTTGTTACAGATCCTCACCTCCTTTAAGAATCAACAAGCGAATGGCAGGCAGATACTACGTATTAGATGACAGAACACCATTGTTCAGGGAAGTGCATGATGACGTCTTGAAAGGTCTCAGTGAGGCCTCATGGAAGCATCAAACTATCTTCCTTCAGTCTGTACTTGCAAGGACAAATTAATTTCACATCTGAGCACCACTGTGTAACATGTGGTCCCTCTGCAGGGGTCTATCTGGGGTGGAAGATCCTGGAGAACCTTCCTCTGCTCGAGCAAATAAGCCTTGCTTGACTCACGGGTGGTGGGGAGATAAGAGAAAAGTGTAGTCCCTGAAACAGAGTTCAACCAGCAAGCCTTCGTCGAGGAACTTAAAGGATTAGTCCCATAAGATCTACCAGGTGTTAGCAAGCTTCAGATGTTGAACTGTGGGACAATCAATGATGACAGTACAGGATGAACCCTGAAATGAATACTAGGACTGACGATCTTCTCCTTTTATCAACAGAATTCGCACTTGCCAGCCTAGGTAGTACTCTGCCACCTGAGGGCTACACTTTGAGAAGAAGCTGTTGTCGGATATCTAACCTCTTGGTTGATTAGCTCCTTCCATCTGACGAAGCCCCTAACCAAGTAGAGGATCATTCTGTCAATCCTTGCAACTGCCACCATCTTTTTAGCTGTTGTGAAGGCTTTTAGCATTTCGATTATGGATAGGTGGACCAAATCTTTGCCACATGTAACATTTTTGCACATTATACTGACTGGGAAATCTGCACAAACAGTAATTATTTTTCTCCAGGTTTATGCACTAGTGACAGCAGTAACACAACTTTTGTACAACTAAGGCAACAAACTTAGGAGCTTTCCAACAATGCATGGTAGGATCAAGACCTGTAAGGCACAGAAAAGAACTAGGAATAACAGGGGACACTACATCCTCCTCCTCGTAGCAAAGTCCATTGCGTCTGGTAGGCATGGAACAGCTCGACCCCCACCCCTGAACCATGAATGTGGGAGTTAGAGAAGGTTTAGAACTGTAATGCACTGGTGATACAAGAAACAGAAATCTCAACAGTTAACCACTGAAGCATGCTTTTGAAGTTAGAACTGACTAGTTAAAAATGAGTTAACTTTTACTTGAAGAATTTCTGCAGTTAGTACAAGTCTAATCATAAGCCATTCACCCTTATGTCAGTTTATGCAGTGCACTGTTTCTATGACAAATTAATAACTGTGCAGCTGTCTATGTAATAAAGGTTGATCATTTATTTTTCTGTCTTTCCAATGAGGTGCACTTAAATTGTTAAAGATGTTGCTTTATGCAAACTGCTTACCATGACAAAGTTGTAGCTAAACAAGGGCCTGTTGGTCCAGTCTATCTACCTTGAACAAACAAGTAAAAGTAAGAATTGACAGTTTTCAGAAGTAACCTGAAGGAAGACTTGTTCTAGTCAAGTGACTTGCCCAGACATGCACTGTACACAAAAGTGTAAGTTACAAGTTCTGGACCAGGGCCAACAGGACACAGCTCATCCAATAAAAAGTACTAAATGTACAGTTTAATTACTTTGTTATAAATGACAACAAACACCCAGCAACTCAGCAGTTCTTGCTGTATATTATTATTATAAAGTAATACTCTGCAGATTTTTTTTTCTTTTAGGCATTAACAGTCACATTTTTCATGTACAGGTTGTTATAAATCAAACAGCTATACCATCATAATGACAAGTACCCAAGCAAATGGCCAAGTCAAAATTCTACTGCTCTGTACTTGTATCAGAGCAAATGTTAACAATAAGGAAGTAAAATAGCACTCCACAAGATTAAAACTGGAGTCTGTCCATAAGAGCCCTGGAGAAAATTAGGGGTACACAACCTACCCATTAAATCTTCAAGTGCCGAGGCTCCTCCTGACAAGAACATGACTGATTTATCAGAGAAGGGGTGCATACTCTTGTCTACATTTCTAGCAACTAGAAATGTAGTTTCACTACACGTCAACACTTTCTGGTAATGAAAGCTAACTTGGGCAGCAGCATCTCTAACAACAACAAAAAAAAAAAAAAAAACAAAACCCCAAAAAACATAACTGACCTGCTTTCCTATTTCAAACTGCATCAGGAAACAGGTACTTCTATACAGATATTCTGTTCCTCAGATTATCACCACTCCCGTCAAAAAATAAATTTCCCTCAAAGAAAAATCTAAGAATGTGATTTTGGAAATGACAAAAAATGTAACTTGAAAGATGTAATGGATGCTCTCTTCCTTGTGGTCAGACAGCATGGTTTCACAACTCCACTCAATTAGGAAGAGCAGCTCTATCAAATGGACAGCCAAGGGGGTCAATAAGCAGCCATGGAGAGATATACCAAAGGCATACTAGCGTTCAATCAAATCAAACTGTATTAAAGGACATACTCACCCAGACATATTACAAGATAGTAAAACTGATATAAAAGACAGTCCACGGATACTTATTCAACCACGAGCTGGGCACAAGGATCAAAGGCATATGTACTACATATCAGTCAAACGTACATACACTTTTTATAAACACACATATACACACTAGAGAAATGTGTGTGTGTGTGTGTGTGTGTGTGTGTGTGTGTGTGTGTGTGTGTGTGTGTGTGTGTGTGTGTGTAAATATCTATATGCATGCATGTGTATACATTACACACACACATACACACATGTACACATGCGCGCGCACACACACACACACACATACACACGTGTGTAAATTACATAAACACAAACTAGCCAATTGATCAACATGTTTTTGAGACATTTATGTAAACTGGAGTACCAACAGAAACCCTACACAAACATGGGAAGGACATGCAAACTACACAGAACAGATGTGAGGACTGAACCCTGGAACCTGGAGCTGTGAAGCTATGACCTTACTAAAAAGCTACTGTACTTCCCAATGATAAATTCAAAACAGAATGTATGGCACTGTGTGATATATACTGAGTAACTTTATAGAACAATCCAAGGACACCACATGCAACCACACTGAATTTTGGCTACGAGGTCAACATTTGACCTTTGTAACCAAAATCTTGTAAAACCTGAACTGCCGACTTCTGTTCGCAAAACAAAATTCACTGGAAAGTCTGGTTCCAGCTTTGACAGACACAAGTCAACTATGGACTTTCTTTGAAAGTGGATAGTTTGCCCAACTTTGTCCTAAAGCATTTGCAATGAAAGCCGTTAAACCTGTTGAGATTTTGCTGTACATACAAGTATTCTGCCACTTAACTGTCTGCTGCTGCAGTTCCTAACATCATCTTAGTGCCGACTTAGATTATTGCAGTGCTCATTCATTTGATGTACTTACTGAGCTGCATTCACTTTGTGTAATGCATTTTACTCAAGTAACACATGAAACGTTTTAAAACACACACTGTGAAATGTACACATGTTCATTTACTTCTAAGGCATGAGCAGTGTAATACACAAAATGGAAAAGAAAACCTGTTTGCTAATAGCATCAGAAGGTACCTCCCTTCTTCCACCTGATTACAGTTCTATTTTTGCACTTACGTTGTACAAAATACTATTTCTGTTCAGTCTTTTTCCTCTTATAACTAGTATCTAGTACTCTGTAATAACTTTTAACTTGTGACAACAAAACACCAAGAAAATTTACTGACTACATTTTAATTCAGGCAGTACAGTAGTGCTGATGTTATTTTTGGTGGCTCAGAGAATTTAGTTCCAGACATTTGGTCCTAGCTTTTGTGTCTCCTCTCTCCCTCTATCTGCAAGTTTTCCTATGAGGAGCTCTGGTTTCTTCCCACATGTCAAAAAATGTGCAACTAGGTTAAATGGTGGCCCCCAAAAAAGTACAGTTGTGTACACTTATCATAAATGTAGATGTTTGAGTGTATTCACTGTTGCAGTCATCACATTTGGGTTATCTGCCTTCAGGTAGCCCTCAGCCGGCCTGAATACCAGAGTCTTGGATTCCTGCGTCGAATGCTGTCTCTTCTTCCATGACGTCAGGTCGTCAGGGGTATAAAACATGCAGCAGACACCATTACATCAGTTTTTCTTGCCCTAGATGTCAGGTGCCCCCACAATGGGAAGCAACTATATGTTATGGTAACCATCCAACAAAAAGCAAATACCATTAGAAAACTTAAATACACCAAACAAGAAGGAAAGGTAGAGCCAAGAGAAGTCAGGGGCTGGAGGGAGAGTAACCAGGACTGCAACAGTGAATACACTCAAACATCTACATTTATGGTAAGTGTACACAACTGTACTATGTTCTTCGTGTTTCACTGTTGCAGTCATCACATTTGGGTTGATTCCCAAAGCGAAGGAAGGGAAGAGGAAGTTAGAGAGCATTAGGGCCAGCTATTAAACCCTGCAAGACTGCAGTGGCAAAACCAGTTCTGGATTTAGAAAAAATAGGCATGTGGTAATGCTTGGTGAAGGTATGTATAGAGCTCCAGGTAGCAGCTTATAGGATGTTCCTGGTAGGGACTCCTCTGAGAAAGGCTGTAGAGGTAGATGCAGCCCTGGTGGAATGTGATCTTATCCCCTGTGGGGTAGGTTTTCCATGGTGCTTATAGCAGAAATGAATGCAATGGGCTATCCATTTAGAAATGGTTTGCTTGAAATGGCCTTCCTCTCTGCCCCTGCAGCAAAGCCAACTAGTAGCTATTCAGATTTTCAGAGAGGCTTAGTCCTGTCCAAATAAAATCCAAGTTGTCTGTGCACGTCCAGAGAGTGCAACATTTGTTCTCCTTTGTTTTGTGGATTAGGGGAAAAAAGTAGGCAAATGAATGGACTGATTTAGGGCCACACTAGACACCACCTTGGGCATAAAGGAAGGATTGGTTCCGAGGGAAACCCTGTCTGCATGGAAGATAATGAAGGGTTCCACTGCCATAAGGGCCTGTAATTCAGACACTCTTCCTGCTGAAGTGATGGCTAGAAGGAAGGCTGTTTTCCAAGAAAGGAATTTCAACTCTGCAGTTGCAGTTGGTTGAAAGGGAGAGAGAGTGAGCTTTTCCAATACAAAGTTAAGGTCCCAGGCTGTAGTAGGGGCTCTCCTGGGGGGTGTTAAATTTTTGGCCCCTCTAAGGAACTGCTTTAGCAGGGGGTGAGAAAAGAGGGGTGGCACAGTATTATAATGTGCTAAAATGGCAGAGGCATGAATTTTAATTGACGAGAAGGATAGGCCCTTATGGAGCATTTCTGTTAAGTACTGAAGAATATGAGGTAAGCTGGGCACCGTTGTGCCCATCCCCTATGTCTGGCTCCTGGAACAGTATCTTTTCCACTTTTCAGCATAGTATTTTCTAGTACTAGGCCTCCTTGCCTCCAGAATGACATCTAGCACCTGCTTACTGAGGGATGCTATTGGAGAGCTCAAGGAATTTGCCAGGCTGCAAGGTTCAGGGTTTGAAGCTGAGGATGCAGAATCTGGCCCGTCTGCTGGGACAGCAGGGAAGGGGTCTGAGGCAGGTGCCATGGTTCCAATAGTGTCATACTGTGCAACAGGGGGTATACCAGTGCTGGCGTGGCCAGTCTGGTGCAATCAGTATTGTCCTTGGCTTGTCCTGTTTGATCTTTTGCAGAACCTTTGAGAGGAGAGGCAGAGGGGAAATGCATAAACCAAGAGTCTTTCCCAGGTAAAGGACAGGGCATCCACTTTCCAAGCTTGACTGTGGGAAGTCCTTGTGCAGAATTTGTCCAATTGGTAGTTCTGAGGGGTGGCAACCAGGTCTACCTCTGTTGTTCCCCATTTGTTCCTCAAGAGGTTGAATATTTTTGGTTCCAGTTTCCATTCGTGTGGGTACATTTCTGCTTAGGTCGTCTGCCAGTGAATTTAGCTTGCTTGGCAGGAATTGAGCTTGCAGGTGCACTTAGTAGCTCAAGGCTGTGTTCCACAGAGCCATGGCGAGTCTGCAGAGAGGGTACGAGTGGGTTCCCCCCAGCTTGTTTATGTACCACATAACTGTGGTATTGTCTGTCTTTACCAATAATTGTCCTGGAAGAATGCGGTCTTTGAAGGGTGTCAGGGAAATCTGTACAGCTAACATTTCTTTCGGGTTTCATTTGCCCTGCCATGTGAACCCCCCATGCATAGTCTGATGCGTCTGTTGTTAGGGTTTGGGCGCCAGGGGATAGAGTGAAAGTGAGCCCCTTGTTGTGGTAGCAGGCCTCTGCCCACCAAAGGAACTCTGTCTTTATACAAGGAATGATAGGAATCATTGATTCCAGGTCCTGAGAATGTTGACACCATAGGCTTTTTAGATACCATTGTAGTTTCCTCATATGCAGTCTTGCATATGGAATTAGTAGAATGCAAGAGGCCATGAACCCCAGGGCTTGCAGAACTTTTCTTGCAGATAGCTAGGTCTTTGTGGCCAATAGTTTGAAGTAGGTTGTCAAATAAACTTGTTTCTCTGGAGTGAGGAATGCCATCTGGGAAGTTGTGTTCAAGTTTGCTCCCAGGAATACAATCTGTTGGGCAGGGTATTAGGTGCGATTTCTTTTCATTTATGGTGTACTCTATAGAGGTTAGAAGATTCTTTACAAATGCCAGATGTTTTAATAGCAAGTCCTGGCTTTCTGCCTGAATCAGACAATCGTCCAAGTTTGGGTATATTTGAATTTTTCTCTGCCAGCAAAATGCAGTGGCTGGAGCTAGACACTTTGTGAATACCCTGGGCGCAGCAGATAAGCCAAAGGGAAGTGCAGAGAACTGATAGCGCATGGAGCCTGTCCTGAAGCGTAGGTATTTCCTGCAAGATTCCCTTATTGGAATGTGCAGGTAAGCTTCCTTTAAGTCTAAGGTTGCCAACCAGGCATCTTTGCCTAGCATAGGAAGCAACTGTTGAAGTGTTAACATTTTGAATTTTGGGATTAACAAAAAGGTGTTTAGAATAGAGAGGTCCAGGATAGGACATCAGGAGCTGTCTTGTCTGTCTTTTCTTCTGCTGGGACAGGTTGAATAGCCCTGATACTTAGAAGAGAGAGAACCTGCTGTTGGGCCTCTGCCCACTGATTTGGGGATAGGTCTGGCCAACCGTTTGGGGTTGGTAGGAAGTGGAAGTGGAATCTGTATCCTTGGGAAACTATATTCAAAACCCATTTGTCCTGGGTAATGTGTTCCCAGTTTTTTGCATGCAGAGAGAGCTTTCCTCGTAAGGGAGCAGGCAGTTAAGTAGGGCTTGGAAGGGTTAAGGTTAAGTCATTGTGTCATTTTTCTGTAGGGGGTGTCTTACTACTCTCTGCTTTGGAAGTGGGAGCCCCTCATTGCTTAGGCCTGTGTGTAGCCTGAGACTGTAACCTAGGTGGTCTGCTGTTCCTGAGTTTGCACTGAGAAGGCCTGGAGGAGACTAGAAAGGACCAATTCTTTGAAGGCCAATGCCTACTAAATCTGGGAGGCTGTACTTGCAGGAAATCTTTAACAGTTTGCATAGATTTAGCTTTTTCCTCCATATTTTTGAGGACTTCTGCTTTGTTGCCAAACAGGAGGTCTTGGTTTAAGGGAGCATCCAGTAATTTAGGTTTAACATGATCTGGCAAGTTTTGCTCCTTAAGCCAAGCATGCCTTCTAAGTACAGACCCAGTGACAGCAACCCTGCAAGATGCTTCTAAAGAGTCAAAACCACATTGCAAAGTATGTTTACCAAATTGTTCTGCAGAATGCATTAAATCATGTAATTCATTGTGTTCAGCACAGTCAGGAATCAACATAATTTTCTGTTTAAGTAGTCCCATTATATGCTGCTGGTACTTTAACATATGAAACTGGCAATTTAAAGCCCTAATGGCCAAAGGAGCAGAAGTGTATAACTTCTTACCCAATCTGTCCAAGGCTCTAGAATCTCTATCAGAATGGGGTAGGATTTTTGGCAGCAGTAGCCTTAATGCCTTTGGTCCTTGGGAAATGGTCTCTGGATCCGCAGTAGGATTCTTGAAGAGGAAATTGTGAGAGTCAGGTATTCTGTAATACCTGTCAAGTTTTCTGGGAGCTGGAGGTAAAGTGCCTGGGGAAAGGTTAGATTCCAAGAAAGCATCATCTACAATGTCCAGAACAAGAGGGATAGCTAAAGGCCTGTGTTGAGGAAGGAGTAATAATTCCCTAAGCCTCTTTTTGGAGTCAGAGTAATCCTGGCTTTCCCAGCGGAAATGCTCCCAAGAGTGTGCAAGGTTTCACCAAAAGAAAAATCTTTTGGAGGGGAAGCAGAGGGAATGGAATCCTCTGCATCAGAATCCTCATAGTTAGATAAGGGCAAATCCTGGTAATCAAAAGAAACAGAAATATCAGATTCCTGATCAGAAGAATCAGGAGGAAAATCAGTTCTAGGTCACTTAGAGAGGGAAGGCTGGCTTCCCCTAATTAAGGTAATAAGGTCTTCAGCCATTCTAAGCATTTGTTTTTTAGGCATATGGCCCTGAGCATGCAGTTTGGATGTCAGTTTTCTAGGCGTGGTGCGAGTTTTAGGCCTGGATGAAGAAGATGGCGTCGGATTAAAATGCAAGTCTGTAGGCCTAAATACACCCTCAGAAGCTGGTGCCTGCACAGCGGCTCTGGAACCATCCAAGGTAGAGACATCTGCAGGTTCCATAGTCGAAGAAGCATCTCACAGCATACCGGACTCCGAATGGGTCTCAGTAGAGGCCTGCGAATCTGAAGTAGCTGGTATCGGGGGCTGTGAAAGCACCTCACTGAGTACTGGCGGACTGGCGATTAGCTTAACGGAAGCATCGTCGGCAGTTTTGGACCTATGGGGTCTCTCTGTCTTTATCCTTACGTTTTTTTGGAATATCGGTAGTCGGATGACTTACCGAAGCCATTTTGGAGTATGGATACAGAGTACCAAAATAATTTGCTGCAAATATAGCCTGACGACGAATAGTTCTGGGGTTGAACAAGGCACAAAACTGACAGCGAAGGACGTTGTGATCTGGGCCTAAGCAGGGAATGAAGTACGAATGAAAATCTTTATGAGGTATTTGCTTTCCACAGGTAAGACAATTGTTAACTTTTACTGACATCAGTTGGAGCAAGAAAAAAGATCCCAAACAGGGTACTTATCTTTTTTTGAAGACTTCGGTTCTGAAACTCGAAAATGAAGATTTCAGGAGTTGGCCGACCAGCACTTGCGAACTGCTTCTGCTTCGGGCACCGCACGGCAAGAAAGACTGATGTAATGGTGTCAGCTGCATGTTTTATACCCCTAATGTCATGGAAGAAAAGACAGCATCCGACGCAGGAATCCAAGATTCTAGTATTCAGGCCGGCTGAGGGCTACCTGCAGGCAGATAACTCAATTGTGATGACTGCAACAGTGAAACGTGAAGAACATCTGCCAGGAAGTACATGCATGTGTGGTGTGTATGACATGTGATGAACTGGTGAGCCACCTATGTTCAGTTTTGTGTGTAACGGGTCAGGCTCCTCCTTGCTCCGTCTCCCCTGCTATCTTGAGGAGTACAATACAGATTTCGGCAAAAGACTGAATGGCTGCATGTAAATTTGCTATTAATTTCCCAAATATGGCAAGTATGAGTAGTGATATCACATTTACAGCGTGTTCCTGTATTTGGCCTTTCTCAACAGTGCCTGCTTCAGATGCCACTACTAGTAGCAAAATGTCTGAACTTACAGCCTCCTGCCTGTTAAGCTACAGCCCTTACTGCCTCAGCTCATTAGTCTCCCCAGTTATGCAAACACCTAAAAAGTCTACTTTGTTAACACCTACTTTGTCACAGGTGTTACGGAAAGTACACTTCTGAAACAAAATATTACGTTTGCTTAATGGTACAGCAGCTAATGATATACATGGTTTACTACCAAATGTCGAGGTGGTTTTCCTTGACCATTCACAACCCTGACTCAGAACAACAAAATAAAATCATGATGCTTGTTTAGAATGTAGAGTCCTTCGAAGGAAAGAATCGACATTCAACCACTCACCATCCTGAAAAAAAACATCCACTACGAAGCGGAAAATGTTTTAAGATTTTGCAGGGGGGCAAGCCCCCCCCTGCACCCCCCACACCCCCTGCTACTTATATATTCTAACTCCAAGATCACACTACAGTAAGGAAAAGGGAAATTTTACTGATCCCCACTATAGTGACATACCCTTCAAAATACCAATGCTCCAAACTACGAACACAAACTCCTTATCGTAGCTTTACAGTCGACAGGAATTGTGTTAGTAGTTTTGCATCTCTGCTGCTCTGTGTTCATCCTTCCAACTGTCAAAGAAAGCTACCTCGAAATTTTGATTGTAAGTCAATGTATGCACAAACACACACACATACACATTATATATATATATATATATATATATATATATATATATATAAGCACATGTCTAGCCATGCATCCCAAATCTCTCAAGTTCTGGTACCCTTGATAACTGTAAGCAGTTGCCTGGGAGTTGAACCATTTACAAGCTGGCTGTGTCCATTAGAGACATAGGTGCCAAAACCATGATGCATTTCCTGTTCCCCATCCAATTCTCTAACTTACACTTGAATTTGGTTATGGAGGAACTCTACTTCACATGGACGGAGAGCCTGTTTCAGAGAAGGGGTAGTCTCTGGGATACATACCTGCCTCTCCAGCAGGTCCTTTTTATATGATAGGCAATATACACATACATAGATACATACATATATGTATGTGTATATACATATATATCAACATCTAATATATATATACATATATATATATACATACATATATATATGTGTGTGTGTGTGTGTGTATAGATATACATAGTTGTACACAAAAACATTTTTTAATTCCATGTGTCTAGCTGGCTCAGTGACAGCATGTTGAAGTTCTAAGGGAAGAACAAAGACAAAACCGGGAAAACAAACTACTGGGCAAACAGGTGGACATGAAAACACATCAACAACACAGAACTGATATTCCCACTGTTAATGGGAGGAGAAAGTCTTGGAACTGCTACCCAGACTGGAAAACACCACACACACACGCACGTACACACATGCAGTTTTCTGTCACTTTTGCAACGGAATGTGAACCCCGGTTGCTTTATTTAATGTATTTTAATACAGGTGAATAAGTGCAGTCTGTGTAACGCCATCACCTGTAGCACTTATTGCTCTCACTGAATTCTTACCTAGAATGTACTGGACCATTTTCAATGAACAAAAAAAATGCACTCCACTCTCCACAGTAACCCATATATTGAAAGGAGTTTCTTATTCACCACTAAAGCACTGTTCATACTGTGTTCCAAAACACACCCACAGCTCCACCTATCTGACATCCACGTACTATTTATTTATTTATTTTACATTTGTTGACCGGGATTGTCTGACTGAGCTAAAGAGCCCTTTTTCAGCGGTGGTCCGGGGAGAAAAGCACCAACATATTATACAATTTTCATTATAAATTAGCATTAAACAGCAACGTTACAGGATTATTACAAGGCATTAAGTAGCAAGACAATGTTATGCTATACTCCTGATTATTGACACTGTATAACTATTTCAAGATGTATAAAAAGAAATATGTCATTAAGATGAGTATAGTTTTTGGGGTAAGTGGTTAAAAAAACCCAGTTTTATCATGATGTAGTTGCATGAAGGCAAGACAATTACAACAGAATGTTTCTCTGAGGCAATTTGCTTAATAGATGTTAGAAGACAGTAGAAAGAGTAGTCAAGGAAGATTAGAGAGCTAGTGAGAAGAGTGAGTTAAGGGCAGAAAGGAGATTAAAGTATGAGACGTAGGGGATGTTTAAGGAGGGAGAGTGCAGTGGCAGGACCAGTGACTTTTAAGGTGCTCTTTGGTGGCTGTCTTAAATTGTTTAGGATGTGTAAGGGTCCTGATTTCTAGTGGGAGCCTATTCCAAGCAATAGTGGGGTGATAGCTGTACATGCTGCATCCAAATTTAAACTTGGGTTTGTAGATTTCTAGTAAGTCTTGGTTAGAGCTTCGGAGAGGTCTGGAGGGGGAATAATGATGAGATGAGAGGGGATAGTGCTGGGCAGTAGGAAGGCTGGTATAGGATCCTGAAATTACTTTCTCATTAACCCTAAAAGCACTGATCACACCGTGTTCATAGGTAGGTACTAGACTATTGGCCCTAGGGCCTATACAAGCCCAGCCAAAAAGGTACCCTGGCTTTTGCCACCCAAGAAAATTATTTTCCTGTGCCACTGTCGAGCAGAGCCACAGAAGTGATCCCCAGGGTGAATTTCCTATTTCCCATCCAATCATCAAGATTTTTCTTGAAGAGTGCTAATGAGGAGCTTTGTTTGATATAGATAGGTAGTTTATTCCAGAGTATGAAAAGTCTCTGGGACAGGAATCTATCCCTCCAGCATTTTCTGTTTATTGTGGTGACAAGGTTTAGGTCCCTAGAGTGTGTAACTCGGAGGGATTGGGATTTCTTTAAGTGGAGCATGTCCAACAGCTCTGGGTTTGACATAGCTTTGTATGTTAGGCAGAGATCGCCTCTGAGTAGGCGATATGCGACGGAGTAAAGCTGGAGTTTTTTGAGATGGTCTGCATAGGGCATCTGTTTGAGGACGGTAATCCTCTTTGTGAGGTATTTCTGTGACCTTTCCAGTTGTTGTAAATGTTTTGTGAGATACATACCAAAAGGGGCGTTGTACTCTATAATGGGTCTAATGGGGAATAATGACCTCTTTTTTTTCTGGATGAGAAACCTTTTGTGATGAGGTGTGTCATGTAGAAGGATTTCCTGACTACTGTGGCGAAGTGAAGAATAATCCACGACCTTGAAGAAAGGAACTGGAACTCTGCTAAAGTCCACAAGGCTGTATTTTTATTTCTGAAGTATTCCAAAAGTCACAGATAAAATCACACAAGCGCTTTCGCTCAGGCAATCCTGAGCTTTATCAAGTGAAAACAAATTGCAGTGTGCAGTAACCTCCATTAAATAGCCTGGCAATTATACAATTAATTAATTAGTAAAAAATATCTCACGCATATTTTATTGCATGTTTTTATCAGTGTAAAGTAATAATGAAAAAAATTTTTTAACAATTCACTGACAATCTAAACACATCTTTAAGCATATTCTTTAACAATCTACAACCCCAATCAGACTTCAGACTTTTATGTTCTGAAACCTAGGAAACTGGCATTTTAAAATGTTTTTTATGGTTAGTCATTTTTATTTAAGTGCATATGTTATTGCAAACATTTCATTTTTTGAGTTGATATAATGACTAACTTTTTTAACACCCAACTCTAAAGCACCACACCTTAGTACTAGATTTACTAATTAATTAATTGTATAATTGCCAGGCTATTTAATGGAGGTTACTGCACACTGCAATTTGTTTTCACTTGATAAAGCTCAGGATTGCCTGAGCGAAAGCGCTTGTGTGATTCTATCTGTGACTTTTGGAATACTTCAGAAATAAAAATACAGCCTTGTGGACTTTAGCAGAGTTCCGGTTCCTTTCTTCAAGGTCGTGGATTATTCTTTGCTTGTCTTTGGTTTTTTGTGCATTACTGTGGCAAAGTGATTATCAAAGGAGAGACTACTGTCCACCTGTGTCCCAAGGTCTCTTATCACACTTTCGGTGTTAAGTATAAAACTGCCTATGTTGTAGTTCATGGGTATAGAGTTTTTACCAAAGGGGATGACAATGCACTTTTTGTTATTGAGCTTGAGGCCATGGCTTTGACACCAAGCATCTGTCTCAGTGAGGCCCTTTTGCAGGATGTCCACATCGTTAGGAGTTTCGATTATGGCTCCTAGTTTGCAGTCATCTGCAAACTTCATTAGCCAAAGACCTTCTGTGTCAGCCTGTACTTCAAAGAAGTAGATACCAAACAGGAGAACCCAAGACTGAACCCTGTGGTACTCCACTTGTCACTGGTCTGAAGTCGGATTTGGAGTCTGCTACTTTCACAGTGTGGGTTCTGTCAGTGAGCCAGTTGGCAACCCATCTTGTGACAGGGATTTATACCTAGTTTATGAGTTTATCTATAATTCCAGAGTGGGGGACGGTGTTGAAAGCCTTGGAAGATCTAGATAGGCTGTGTGAACCACTTTACCCTTGTCTACGGCTTTGGGGACTGCTTCAAAGAAGTCTATCAGGTTTAGGAGACATGATCTGCCTTTTACACACCCGAACTGGGTGGGGTCCAGAGTTTGGAGATTACCAATGTCTTTGTTTGTAAGTTCCATGATGATACGTTCCATGGCCTTGCAGACCAGGCTCGTCAGGCTAATGGGGCGGTAGTTCCCGGGGTCCATGGTGGCTCCCTCTTTGTGGAGTGGGATAACCGTCACTGTGTGCCATTCAGTGGGCACAAAGCCTGAGGTAAGGCTACGAGTGAACATGGTACTTAGGTGGGGTGCCAGTTCGTTCTGTAGTTCGTGTAGAACGCAGCCTGGGATGTTGTGTTCTTGGCTTTGGAGAGTGTGGTTTTTACCTGTGCAGCCGTGATTACAGGAACTTTGCATTCTTCAAGTATAGAGATGGGCCCTTTAGGGGGTGAGAGGGGGGTAGAGTTGGCACTGAACCTGTCTGCCAGGATGCTGGCAATATCAGTTGGGTCTGCATATTTAGTGTCATTGTGCTGTAACTCAGAGCAGATCTGAGTGTTGCCATTAAGATTCTTGACATAGCTATAGAATGCTTTGGGGTTGTCTTTAGAATCAGTGGCAATTTTGTTTTCGTAACTAGCTTTGGAGGATTTTATGAGGAATTGCAGCTTCTTACTGAGGCTGACCAGGGCTCCTCCTCCACTCATGGAATTTTACTCTCTTTTGCAACAGTTTCTTCCTTCTGTTGTACAGTTTGTTTATGGCAGGGGACCACCAGATTGGCTTCCTTTTTTTGGAGGATAGCGTCTTGGTTCTGTTTGGGATAGCACGATCCATGCACTCATGTAAGTGCTTATAAAGTGCAATTGTGTAGGATTCAGTAGTCGTAAATGTAGTGTCCATCTGGATGGGTGTCATGAAGTTCACCACTTCTGTCTTAAGAAGCATGAAGTTGGCGAAATGTTTTACCATGCTTTCCTTAATGGGGGGTGGGGGCAGCATGTGGATATCTAGGGTGATTAGCTTATGGTCGGATCAGACCAATGAGGCGTTGACTTCCAGTGTGGAACACCAGTACCTCATGTTGGTAATGACTAGACTTAGGATAATGTTGCCCCTGGTGGGGTTGTGGATAAGTTGATCCAGGGCATTGGAGTTTATGAATTCCAGAAAGCGCTGAGCGAAGGAGTTGGTACATGAGTAGTTTTCCCAGTTAATGGTGGGGTAGTTGAAATCACCCATTATTAAGGTGTTTGTTTGAACCCTATCATTTTCCAGTACATCAAGAAAAGAGGAGTGGGAATCCTGGAGCATGATGGGGAATCTGTAACAAGCTACAATTTGGATTGCAGTTTTGCCCAGAGTTAGTTGCACTTGGATAACCTCAGATGCATTATGCAGTGCTGCAGTGCTACCGTACACCCCATGTGTTAAAAGTACTTTCTTATTCTCACTTACAGACTTAATTGCAATGTGTTCTACTCCATGCATGCAGCACGAGTTGGGAGCAGTGATTTGTCTCATTCATACGTTGTCACTTAAGACCAATATCCGATTGGTCTACTCACAACATCTTACAGTGGCTAACCTTACCTGAACTCCACCCCCATAGTTTTGGTCATTGGCACACTGCATGTAACCAAAACAAGATAAATCAAGATCCCAGTAAACTGCAGGGAATGCCCACACTAGGCTAAACATATGCATCCTTTTTTGCAGCAAGTCCACTACTATAATTCATGCCCAAGTCACAAACTACGACAACACAATACAACACAACAAACATCTAGAGCACCACCCCGTGTGTCATTTATACTCCTTTACAGTGAGGTATACTTTGCTTAGTGGTAGTTCAGTAACAGCATGAATTTGCATCTAGTGTGTCTGTCTCGAAACTAGCTAAAAGCTGGTTACAGTATGTGATGCAAACATCACAGTCAACTCTGCAGCCTACAATAAGAAATTACCTGATCTCAGCAAGCTACAGGAAGAGATGACCCACCTCCAATCTAACAGCAGACCTAATTTGCTTCGCTGTCTGATGTCCTTGAATCCAATGTGCAGCACTGTTAATATCAACTCCTTTCAATGGTCTCATCATCTGCATCCTGCTCTGTTTCTTTGTCTATTTTAATTTGACAGCTGCGAAGCCTATTGGACTGAAGGAAGAGGAATTAGACTTTGGCCTGAGTTTTGAAATGCCCACTTACATTCTGTACAACTAAAGGGAAGGTACTTGAAGACTGCAGCTGTAGTGTCACTACCTGAAAATGGGTACTTGTTACTAAGGGATCTTACTTACTTAACAAGCTGTAAACTACACCTCAGACACGAGTTTGCACGCAGACACACACACACACACACACACACACACACACACACACACACACACACACACACACACACACACACACACAATGTGCCAAAACACTAGTTTTAAACATCAACTGCTTAATGCATACACCCCACCCCACCCCCCAATCTTTGTTAGCTCAGTGAAGGAAATTAAGCCCTGATGCTTACAGGAAGGAAGAGTTCTCCCTCGGATGTGTTTGTACAAGATGTACAAATGGGAAAAAAAATTAAAATCTGTACATTTATGTTTGCTGAATCAGTAAGTGAGCCCAGATGAAACTAGATGTGGTCAGCCAAGTACAGAAATAAATGCAGGTTCATACATCCAGAACACACATGTACATACCTTTTGAAAAACACATGTACAATATATCTCTCTGTGCACACTACATCAGTACTATGGCACACAAAAAGAATTATTTATCTGTAATGCTTAGCTGGTTATGATACATTAGGTGCACTCACACCAATGCAGTGCATGGCTCAGCATTCTAACATGTACTGTAATCGTACAACAACCACCAAGTAATATTATATGCACCATAGTATCACTTGCAATCAGTATACAGGTACTTGAGACAGCAGCATGGCTAGGAATATTTACAACACTTAGAAACGTAAATGTGTAATTTGAACATTTGTTAGTACATGTGCCTTGTGAAAGGATAGTGAAGGTGCAATGCGAACATTTAGTACATGTGCCCTGTGAAAGGATAGTGAAGGTGCAATGCGAACATTTGTTAGTATATGTGCCCTGTAAAAAGCTTAGTGAAGGTGTAATGCGAACATTTGTTAGTATATGTGCCCTGTGAAAGCACAGTGAAGGTGTAATGCGAACATCTGTTAGTATATGTACCCTGTGAAAGCATAGTGAAGGTGTAATTCGAACATCTGTTAGTATATGTACCCTGTGAAAGCATAGTGAAGGTGTAATTCGAACATCTGTTAGTATATGTACCCTGTGAAAGCACAGTGAAGGTGTAATGCGAACATTTGTTAGTATATGTGCCCTGTAAAAAGCTTAGTGAAGGTGTAATGCGAACATCTGTAAGTATATCTACCCTCTGAAAGCATAGTGAAGGTGTAATGCAAACAAATATGTGCCCTGTGAAAGCATAGTTAAGGTGTAATTCGAACATCTGTTAATATATGTACCCTGTGAAAGCATAGTGAAGGTGTAATTGGAACGTCTGTTAGTACATGTACCCTGTGAAGGCATAGTGAAGGTGTAATTGGAACGTCTGTTAGTACATGTACCCTGTGAAGGCATAGTGAAGGTGTAATTCGAACATCTGTTAGTACATGTACCCTGTGAAAGCATAGTGAAGGTGTAATTCGAACATCTGTTAGTACATGTACCCTGTGAAAGCATAGTGAAGGTGTAATTCAAACATCTGTTAGTACATGTACCCTGTGAAAGCAAGTTCAGGCATATGTACAATTTCGCATATCAATATTTGCAAAATGAAACGAACACCTGCTAAGATTTTTCTCAGACATAAGTCTGTCACCTAGCAAGCTACAGGATCTATGCAATGTACCTGTGCTTATTACATCTGTTAACATCCTTTCATTTGCAAATATCTCCATGTATCTGTAAATATGTTTTGTTCACTTGTTATGTGATCCTACTCAACTGGACTGTGGGTGCAAAATTCCACTGAGATCAGTGCATTACCCATGTAAACAATTATAAATAAAAAAATTAAAAAACAAAAATAAAATAAATGTATGCCAGCACCTCATACATACATATGTATACATATGTATACATATATATATATATATATATATATATATATATATATATATATATGTATACATATATATATATATATATATACACACACACACACACACACACACACACACACACACACACACACACACACACACACAGTGTATACAAAAAGTGTACACACCCGTTACAATTTTTGTGATATTTTATGAGACCACAATAAATCATTTCAAAACTTTTCCTACCTTTAATGTGATCTATAACCTGTACAATTCAATTGAAACACAAATCTGTTAGGGGAATAAATATAAAAAATAAAAAACATACAATAAGCTGGTTGGATAAGTGTGCACACCCTTAAACTAATACTAATACACCTTTTGATCTAATTACAGTATTCAGTCTTCTTGGGTACACCCCTGCCATCAATTAAAGAGACTCTGATTAACCCCAAATAAGTCCCTCCAAAATTGATGAAATGATGACAAAAACAGTCATGGAGGCTGCCTAGAGACCTACAGCAACACTAAAGGAGCTGCAGGAATTTCTGGCAAGTACTGGTTGTGTACTACATGTGACAACAATCTCCCGTATTCTCTATATGTCTAGGCTATGGGGTAGGGTTCAAGACGGAAGCCTTTTCTTACACAGAAAAACATCCAGGCCCAGCTAAAACTTTGCAAAACAATACATCAAGTCTCCCAAAAATATGTGGGAAAATGTGCTATGGTCTGATGAGACCAAGGTTGAACTTTTTGGCCACAATTCCAAAAGGTACGTTTGGCACAAAAACAACAGTTTGCATCACCAAAAGAACACCATCCCTATGATCAAGCATGGTGGTGGCAGTATCATGCTTTAGGGTTGCTTTTCTTCAGCAGGACCTGGGGCTTTAATCAAGGTGGAGGGAATTATGAACAGTTGCAAATACCAGTCATTTTTGGCCTAAAACCTTCAGGCATCTGCTAGAAAGCTGAAGATGAAGAGGAATTTCACATTTCAACACGACAATGACCCCAAGCATACATCCAAATCAAGAAAAGAATGGCTTCACCAGAAGAAAATTAAAGTTTTGGAATGGCCCAGCCAGAGTCCAGACCCAAATCCAATAGAAAATATGTGGGGTGACTTGAAGAGGGCTGTGCACAAGACATGCCCTCACAATCCGACAGATTTGGAGGGCTTTTGCAAGGAAGAGTGGGCAAATATTGTCGTTAAGATGTGCCATACATACACACACATATTATACACACATATATATATATATATATATATATATATATATATATATATATAATACAGTAGTCGCTAATTTTGTCAGCATCTGTTTAATCGACATAATCCAATCAGCTAAACAGTTGGTTGACACTTGTAGACAAAAGTAGATGATCAGACGATTCTTGGGTTTGGGGAATTTGCTCTTTCCCCAACAATTGTGCAATCTCAGCATTAGAATATATAATTAACAGATAGGTGTAGGGGTGCAGGTGGGGTTGCCCCTGCAAAAAAAAAAGTTTCTTTTTAGTTTAGTTTAAATATGTTTGCATGGGCTAAGATTGAAGCTTGGAGTAGTACTGTGTCAATGTGAATAATGTCGAGCATTTGGTGCCGACGTTACTCACATCAATAAATGTGATTCGATAAAGGTAATTAAATCCATACATATGTATACTGCTGAAGGTGCAGCCCATGCTTCACCTGAAGACCCATTATAGATAAGCAACTGCTGTCAGCAAACACAAAACGGAATATGCTCTTATAAAAACAACAAGGTGATAGCTACAAATTAAGAATACCACCATGTCTGTCCAAGGAGAACTTTCACCTAGATGATTACTCCTGCATAGCAGGTCAGAAAATGATGAATATATTGTAAGAGGGAAAATATTTACTATTGGCATAAAGTACTTTAGTGAGAATTGCACAGTACTGACAGCTTTTCCCAGGTAATACAAACATTCAGCAGGTAAGCACTCCTCAAGAGACACCACTCTCTCACGGTTCAAAGTGAACAAAAAGACAGAAAAGTAGCAAAAAACAAAATCTTTCTGTGGATTGTGAGGTAGGTCAAGGAAACGAACAGAAAAGAAAACAAGGACTGCATCTCCAGTATGTCTAAAAACCGTCACTGTATACATATAATACCCATCTCGTTGAAAAGGACTACCATTTTCTCCAAAATAATAATAATAATACAGCACGTTTGGTGGCCTATCAAATGTCTACGAAAGGAGGAGGAGAATAGGATTACAAACAAACTTGTGTTTAGCACCAAGGGGCACACAAGGCTAAGCACAAGGTGTCATATATGGCTGGTAATGATTCAAAAAATGTGGCAACAAAATCCAAGATGTTTGTGATTAGTGCCACCAGCTGTCAAATGCATAAACTAAAGAAAGAAATCTGTAAACATACAATAACGCTGACCTGATACTCTACTCACATGTTAATTCTGTAATAAATGTAACTCACCAAAACTCTGAACATCTATACAGGACTAATGACTGATCATAGAGTTTCTGCAACATATCTAATGAAAAGCTTATTCAACGCTTCTGAGTTGCACACCAACATTCATGGAGACGTAAGTACACAGTGATAAAGCCCTGACTTTCGCCAAGTAGACCAGAGTTCACTCTGCAGCTGGGGCATTTGATGGAGAGGAAGATGGGCTTGGCCATTCTTGTGGGGGGAGGGGGTGCAGCCAGCTGCACACTGCATAAATCCTCTTGGAATGGTTGGATGCAAATCTGCACCATGTGGGCAAGCATTAGGCTTACCAAGCCACTGATGAGTGGCAACCCTTACAGTGGGTGTGTGTGGGAGCAGGCACCCCATGTGGAGCAAGGGACTGTGATCCCTCTGTGGGAGTGGGTTGAGGACACTGAAATGCTCTCATTACCAAGATGTTGGTGAAAGCAGCAAGCACCTTCATGGCCGCATAAAAGACTGCCCCTCCTAGACAGCTCTTGTCTTGGTTCTGGGTGAAAGCCCATGAGCAGAGGAACAAATGACCTCTGACTGGTGGGAGGTCTGATGGTCAGCAGGCAAGAGGGCAAAAATCAACTAGAAAAAAAAAAAAAAGATTGCACCCCTTAACAGCTCTTCCCTTAGAACTACTAAGATGGCTCCAGTTTACAGGTTCATAGGTCTGGTGAAACAGCTCAAGCCATACTGGCCATCAAAGAGACTGTTGCCCCAGATCCCATTTTGGAACCTACAAGTGACAAAGTACTCATCCAATTTCTTCTTGAAGGTATAAACTGCCGGTCTGAGTTTAAATGAGAGAGAGTTTATTCCACAAACATGGAAGGAGTCTTTATAGACATGCAACTGTCATTTCATCATATGGTTGATATTAATATGTTTACAGAGGCTGAGTGCCTTGTTGTGTTCAGCTGAGCTGAATGCATTCTAAACAAAGGGTTACAAATATTTCATGGTCTTCTAATTCTTTGTATGTTGGGCACAGGTCTCTCCTAAGAAGAAACTGTACTGACAAGAGTCAGAATTGCTATAGTTTTGCCCTATAAGATAATCCTTTAAACCCTTAACTTCTCTTTCTGAGGAACCTTTTACCCTTTCCAACTGCAAAGGATGGAGTGGTCTGGAAGTTAAAGAATGGGTACAGTATTCTATACCTGGTCTGCTGGCAGGTATACGAGGGGAGACAATCACCTCCTTAGCACGGATCTCAGTCTCATGATGGATAGTTGCCAACTCTGCATGCTTTGGAGACCATGCTGTGAGTATCAAATGTACCTGTGCTCCACCTTGGTTAAACCTATTATACAATACAATGCACCCTTTGGTATCTGTCTCATTAAGCAGATCAAAGATCTCGAAAAACCATACAGGCTGCCAGCAAAAAGGATAACAGGCCTCAAAAGCCTTGGTTCTCAGGAAAGGTTGGAATGACTATCTTAGTCCATGTCATGCATGCTCGAGGGGAGACCTGTGCTCTACCTTCAGCACATTCAGGGACCCTATTATTCATGACCTCCTCCTTCTCAATATATTAGTGTAGCCAACATAGAACAAATATCTCAATTTGCATTTGGCAATACAACAAAACTAAATGTCAAGCAATGCGAGTCCATGGCAGCCCTTAAACATAGCTTAAACAATTGGATGGGTGCCCTAAAATACCTTCTGGGACTTACAGGTCTTACTTTTCTAGAAAAGGATGTTAGAGTTTGAGGGTGGTTACTGGCAAGGGCCTCTTGTCAAATAGGCTTGCAAATACTATGATTCCTAAAAGAAAGGTCACCCTCTACGCAGCATCTGTTTCATCAATTGTTAGTTGCTCCCCATTAACTGTGTATGCAGTTGTTTTGTGTTTGTGAGTTACAAATATACTGCATTTTTTGACCCTGAAGGCACTGTAATTTCTAATGCACTATTCAAGTGTAATGTGCACCATTTTATATGTAGTGTACTGTTCAAAGTCAAATGGTGCCAGAAGGGTTAAGGATAATACTTCTAAAAGTTTGCAGTCACTGATATCAGTTCTGGCAATGGAGTAAAAAATGTCATAAAGAAGTGACCATCAGGACAGAGTCTTGAGGGTCTCCACTGGTGACGGAAAAGATGAGGACAGGAGTCTTCCTATTCTTATCTGCTGTGTATGACTATGTAGGAAACTGAAAACCCAAGTAGACCTGGGTTTGAGCACCTCAATCTCCACTTTCCTACTGTGTTACTCTGTGCAAGTTACTTAATCAAATAATGCTCCAGGTTGTCTTTGAAAATGAAAATGTCAATGTTCAATGGGCTTACTAGCTTTGCAAACACATAACTAATACATTTTTTAAGAAATGTATCATAGCCTTTATTTACCTTTAGTTCCCTAAATGTATTATAGCTTTTATTTACCTTTAGTTCCCTAAGTCTGTGTATTATTTCATCATGGGGTACGGTTAGCCAGATTCAGATATGTAGCATGGACTGATAAAGCTTCATCCAGAATTTCCAGCAAAGATTAAACATAGCTTTTTCAGATACTAGTGAAAACCACCAAAAGTTACACAGAATTTATCCTGCTTCTGTGCACGAGGTAAACACAAACACCAACTTCAAAAAAAATCTTCAGCATATAACAGATTGCAAATAACTGCAGCAACCAAACGGACAAGACAGAACCAGTTACACCTAAAAGGCTTCTACTTAAAACACTGCATTCTCTTTTTCATTCCCCTGACAAAAGACTTGTTTCCCCTTCTCTAATCAAATGGCATATTCCAAAGTGAAAACTTATGTCATGTTCTACATTTCTTAGCCTGTCTCCATGGTCTAGTAATACTTTCAGGGACTAACTCCTTAAAGGTAGAATTCGCTTAGGACACTACGTTACTCTGACACTTGAGCAAATGGCTCAGTGGCTCCTTTTCAGCCATAAAGTCATCTGTGTGTTAAATGGTCTTGCTTCTGCCCATTTTATTAAATCTGTTAACTGGGTACGCCAACTGGATGCATGTCCTCTTTCAGGAACGACCCAGGAACACTACCTGATGAAGTCCTTTAGGTACAGCAAGCAGCATATTAACATTCAGAGCCTTAATCCTCCAAACTAATTGCCTATGGCAAAACACAATCTATTTTCCAACTATACCCTTCTTCATTCTCTCTAGCTAGAACCACCCAATCCCCCTTTTTCAGACAGTATACCATTTCTTTGTCTCATCTTATTCCATATGTACAATACTAAACCTTGTCTATTAAATAACAGGTGGTACCATCTCAGCCAGTGCTTACCTGATTTCCGAAACATATTCTGCAATCTTTAACTTATGCTGACTAATCTCATTTTCTGCCATTTTGGTAGTAATATACTGGGAAAATCAATGCGTATTTGTAGTAAAATGTTCTCACTCTGGTAACTCTTAATCAAACTTGTAACAAAACGTGTTTATTGTAATGTCTCAGTGCAACACAGTGAAGGCTCAGTGCTCTTGGTTCTCTAGTTCCTTTACTGGCTGAGAATTCCTTCTGTCCTGAATCTGCATGGGTTTTCGCCAGATGTCCTGTGAAGCCTAGTCTCCTGTTCAGACCTGACTCTACATCATATCTGACGCTTACCAGTGCTGGATCCAGCTCTTCCATGACCTTGAACAGGATAAAATACATGTAGAAGAACGGCAGGGTAAATCAGTGACAGGAGTTCATAGGTTCATAGGTTCGTACTAGGCTATCTGCCCTAAGGCATTTATAAGCCTAGCCAGAGTGTATGTGGCTTACACCACCCCTTAGGATGAGAATACTATGCCCTTTTAGGGTTTAGTTTACTATGCCTCTGTCTAGTAGTGACACAGAGATGACCCCCGGGGTAAACCTACGATCTCCCATCCACGCGTCGAGATTTCTCTTGAATAGAGTCAGTGAGGCGCTCTGCCTAACATGGACTGGGATTCTGTTCCAGAGTGTAGGGAGCCTCTGGGTTATGAATCTGTCCCTCCAGCACGTCCTATTTATTTCTGTGTTGAGGTTTAAGTCACTTGTTCTCGTGGCTCTGATGGATTTGGATTTTCTGAGGTGGAGCATGTCCATTAATTCAGGATTGGACATGGCCTTGTACGTCAGGCACAGATCACCTCTGAGTAGGCGGTATGCGACTGAATAGAGCTGGAGTTTTTCAGTCGGGCAGCATATGACATATGTTTAAGACCCTTTATCCTCTTGGTGAGGAACTTTTGGGGTCTTTCCAACTGCTGCAGGTGTCGGGTGAGATACATCCCAAATGGGGCATTGTACTCAATCATTGGCCTGATAAGAGAAGATTACAGGGGCACAATGACCTCTCTTGATCTAGATGTGAAACCCTTCATGATAAGGTGGGCAATATAGAAGGTCTTCCTAACCACTTTGGCAATGTGAGTGTCAAATGAGAGGTTACTGTCAACCTGGGTCCCTAGGTCCCTGATTACCTCTTCCGTACTTAATGGATTACCGCCTATGTGGTAATTTGTCGGTACCTTGTTTTTCCCAAAGGGTATGACTATACATTTTTTGGCGTTCAGCTTAAGGCCATGGCTCTGGCACCAATTATCCGTTTCTATGAGGCCTCTCTGAAGGATGTTTGTGTCCGCTGGAGTATCAGTTATGGCTCCCAGTTTGCAGTCATCTGCAAACTTTGTCAGCCACAATCCTCCTATGTTTGCCTGTACCTCGGAAAAATAAATGCCGAACAAGAGGGGTCCCAGGACAGAGCCCTGTGGGACACCGCTTGTGATTGGCTTACAGTCTGACATAGCTCCAGCAACTCTGACCCTGTGGGTTCTGTCCTTGAGCCAGTTTGCAACCCATCTTGTGACATATGGGTTTACATTTAAGCTGGTGAGTTTGTCTATGATGCCCGAGTGGGGTATTGTGTCAAAGGCTTTTGCAAGGTCAAGGTAGGCTGTGTGAACTGCCTTACCCTCATCAATGGCCTTAGTGACTGTTTCAAAAAAGTCGACCAAGTTCAAAAGGCAGGATCTGCCCTTGACAAAGCCAAATTGGGTAGGATCCAATGTCTGTAGGTCCCCAATGTCTTTGTTTATGAGTTCCATAATGATCCTCTCCATAGCTTTGCAGACCAGGCTCGTCAAGCTTATGGGGCGGTAATTTCCAGGGTCCGTAGAAGCACCGCCTTTGTGAAGTGGGACCACTGTCGCCGTACGCCACTCTTTGGGTACGTATCCTGTAGTAAGGCTAAGATTAAACAGCAGCTTTATGTGTGGGTTTAGTTCCTTCTGGAGTCCATGTAGCATACAGCCCGGGACACCATCCGGTCCCATTGATGCTGTGTTTTTAGCTTTAGAGAGGGCGGCTCTCACCTGGGCATCTGAGATGTTAGGGAGGCTACACTCTGCTGGGATAGTTATTTCTCTTTTTGGGGGGGAGGGGGAGGAGAAATTTGCACTGAACCTGTCTGCCAGAATGTTGGCAATGTCAGTGGGTTCAGTGTATTTTGTGTCATTTTGGACTAACTCTGAGCATATCTGTGAGTTTCCACCCAGGTTTCTAACATAGCTAAAGAAGGCCTTGTGATTGTCTTTTGTGTCTTTTGCGATTTTTCTCTCAAAGTTGGCCTTGGATGATTTTATGAGTGATCGTAGTTTTGCTAGTACTGATCAGAGACGCCTTCCCTTTTAGGGATTTTGCTCTGTCATGTAGTAGCTTCCTCCTCCTGTTGTAAAGTTTGTTTATGGCTGGGGTCCACCAGACCGGTGCCTGCCTTTGGGGAATGGGTCTTGGTTTTATTTGGGATTGCATGATCCATGCATTCTTGAAGGTGCTCATAGAAGGCATTTGCAAAGGATTCAGCAGTGTGGGTTGTGGTTTCCACTGGCCCAGGGGCCTTGAAGGATACCACTTCAGTCTTAAGAAGTGTGAAGTTTGCTTTTGAGAAGTTCTTCACTGTGGTCTTTGTGCAGGGGTGGGGCGGGATGTGGATTTCCAGTGAGATTAATTTATGGTCTGATCTTACCAAAGAGGGATATACTTCCGGTGTGGAGCATTTTGTCCCCATGTTTGTGATGATCAGGTCTAGTACATTGTCTCCTCTTGTGGGAATGGTGACTAGTTGTTCCATTGCATTTGAGTTTATGAATTCTAGGAACCTTTGGGCTAGGGTGTCTTCCTGTTCTTACCTGCTGTGTATGACCATTCAGGAAACTGAGATTCCAAGCAGACTGGAGTTTGATTCTCTCAGTCTCCACTTACCTACTGTGCAAGATACACACTTGTACCCACCCTGGTGGTGGCACAGAGGGGATAACACCTGACTATAGCTCAGGAGACTAGAGTTCTTGCAATTCAAAAGGCTGTAATTAATAACCACACTCCAGCTGCTTGGATTCACGGTCTGACGACACTGTGGCATTAGGAAGTTTCTACATCTCTGGAATATCAGACGTTTAACCAGTGTTCCATAAACCCAAGATTGTTGTAGCACAGGTGGACAATTCTACAACACTTTTCCAAAAGATTAGTGGTGTTTTGTTAAAACCATCAGCATTATTTGCAAATAACAAGACAAAATATTCATGAAAGATGTATAAATGTTAACTGCATTTGTTTGATATTGTTTCTCCAATACCCTGGCCAAGCTTCCCCATCTATACAAATATCACCTCAGGTTTCCTTTGAAAACTGGCCTAGCGAACCTAATCCAGCCAACAGGAAGTATATAAATAAATAGTAAAACTAAAAATGGGTAGACTTGTACTAACTATTTCACAACTCTCTAGCAGAGACAATGAAAAGTAAAAAAAAAAAAAACAAACAACATTAAACATGCCGGATTGAAAACTTTCACATAACATACAGCATAAAGAATTCTGCTCAGAAAAAACTTGCATGTGTGAAATGTACATCTGTCTTAGGGCAGAGTGTTGTATTAAAATACACCATTTAACACAGTCACACACACAAGCACAGCAGCAACTGGAACATTTCATTACCAGTTTAATAATCTGGTAGCAATTCACCAAAGGAAAAGGAAAAGTGGCCAATGTCATGTTCCAGTGTGCACAGAGGTGGGAATGAAACAAAACACTCCTACTCAATGACAGTTTTATCTGATTACTGAGGACTTGAAACAACTGCATTTCTTTGAGCTCTGCCAGGGAATGAGTAAAACTATGAATACTACTCTCCTTCCCCCAACACACACAGTGTGCTGTAATTGGGGGCCCCCAAATGAAGTCCACGGATTGGCAAAATAAAAATAGAAAGCTGCCATTCACAACTCATGGACCTTGTGACCTCCCAGCCAGAGGGAGGGGCTAGTATATGGTAACCACAAAGAAAGACCCTTCCCCTACAAGCTCCTAGTAGTTAGTACCCTTCCGCATCTCAGGAAAAAGTACAATATGTGTGTACATGCGAGACAATTGCTGCTAGTGTTGGTGGGAGGGGGAATTTGTGACAAATCAGAAAGGAAGTTCAGATGAAAAGGCTTTTCAAATTCCGTTTCACAGGACTGACTGTTCTTTGCCCCCATCTAGTCCCCTGTGAAAAAGTGGCTCCAATTTCTCAATGATGCCTGTCAAACGCTGCATGGGGTGGGGAGACTAACATGGGTAAACCTTCAGGCTTCTGCATTCTAAGAACCAACACAGCCAGGCAGTGAGGCCAGGAAAAGGGAACACACACAAGACCATGCATTTTTCAGTAAAACTAAGCTTTATAGGAGATGGCCTGCTTCAGAAGTTGGTCATCTCAGTCCAAACGCTTACAATATTTCTCCAAACTCCCCAAACTACAGATCAGGGGCCATCTGAACACGTACCACTGTATACATTCAGCATAAAATGGACATAACCATGCAAGCAATACACTGCAATCTTACAGATTTTCACTGACAAATAACTTCTGCTTTACAGGAAAACATACAAATCTGCAATAGTCTGTACTGTTTCCATATTCATACATGAAGCTGAACAGCGGGAAGTCGGAAGATTTACAAAAACAGCACTACTACAGTAAAATTAGAAGTTCTGAATGATATTTACCCCCTCCAAAGGGCAGCACACAGCCATACATGTCAAACATGTCAGAGTTCTAAACCCGTGCTGCACAAACTTTTCCTTCTAGTCTGATATTCCACTCTATTCTGCGATTCCCATTTTCTAAATTTACCACTGAAAGGATCAACAGAAATTCTACCATTTCTACCCCACCAAGCTAAAGGTGTGACTGTTCAGAGCCACTGCAAAACTTTTCATTTCCTCAGCAGATATACCAACAGGTAACACTATTTCCAGAATGTAAATAATTATAGTAGCACAAGAGCTTATAATGCAGGAGGCCAGGACTGGATGGTGGTAGTTCTGAAACCACTTACAAATTCTTCAGACACCTCAGTATGTATGTCTACTGTATACTTCAGGTATTTTTCTGTATACCACTTAGCTTTGTATAATAAGTAATAAAAGCTCACAGTAAGTGTACATTTCCTTAGTCACATGGAGGAGTTGGGCAGCTCATTTCTAACTAACAAATTGTCAGAATTCCATCATAACGTCATGTGTGTACTGGGCTGTCACAGCTTTCTGTCCCAGGTCTTACCACTTCAGCCCATGCCACATATTAAAGCACTAATTGCATACAACCACATAACAAGTGAGCCACAGAATTCACTAATCCACTGCAGGTTTGCTATCACAGCCAAGACGGTACCATATATTCCCGACCACTTTGAACTGTTGAGTTCATCATCCGGTCTCCAGTTAAAGCTGCAATGCAGTGTCTTGCTTTCAGGCATGAAAACAATATGGCACTGTTTAAAGTTTCTTTGGTGGTACTGCTGTATACTTGTACTCCATGCTAATCAGGGATACATGGCCAGGACTAGCATGGCCCAGTTTGGGGCCATCATGGCAGTGATAGCACATTGGCATCAGGTAGTAGACAGGTGTTGACAATCGAGAAGATTACAGATCCACTACAGTGAAGAACAGCGTGAAACACCAAAGGACCACTCGGAAGATGGAAGTGTGTAACAGCAGCAACCTCAGACCAGCACTGCAATGCTGTAATGCAGAGTGGTATTGAACAGCATAACTCCCACAGGCTTTCTGGCTACATCCTATTTCAGCAACCAGTGAAAACTTAGCGCAATACAAATTCAACTAAAGTGGCATAAAGACTTGCATTCTAAAAAGTACACATACTTAAAAGTGATCTGAAACCCACAGGAAATACATGCTGTTAAATCCAAGACTTACCTGTACCATCATCATTATTTTTCTGATTCCGCAGTTCTTGCGACTTATGAAAGTCAATGCTGGCGTACAGACTAAGGTCTGTGCTGCAGCTGATCCCCTGAAGCAATGTACAGTGCCGAGCTGGTAGCAATGAGCCTGCCAGACTGCTATCCTTAACAAGATCCAGGTCAATGTAGTTCAGTCCATGTTCAAGTGCTGTCGACATCTGACGAGAAATGGAGACAGGCCTCTCTTCTGTTCCTCCTGTTGCACCATGCTCACCTTTTGCCCAGACGTTTTCAGAAGAGGCAGAGCTATGTCGTTTAGTATGGTCCGCAAAGGGCAAAGAAAGAGAGCCAACAGTGGTTGGCACAGATAAAAATGTCTCAGAGCAATGGCGACGTCGTCCTTGTTGGTCAGCCCGGATCACTTTGGCACCCTGATTTGGATTTGAACCCAGCTTTGGGATGGTAAATGTCCCCATGTGCGACATATGATCCATTAAATTGTCAGCTTCTATGCTCACCTCCTCCTCTTTTGGCGAGGATGACTTGGGAGTCTCAGTGCCCATACTAAAGGCCATGTCTGTATAATCGCTGAAAAAAGGGCAAGAGTCACCGACTTTAACAGTCATGCAGTCATCATTAATGTGCTCAAATGAGTTTCTTTTTGGCTGAGATGTAGTCAGTGGAGTCTTAGCATACTGGGATAAGTTGACAGGGTTTCCTAGCTCCATTGTCACATACTCAGAAGACATATTTGTTTCAGAAAGTTCATGAAAGTTACCTATGGATGAATTTGATCTTACATTAGGCCATGAAGTACCAGAACTCCTTCGAAACTCAATACTTACATATTCACCAGGGCTTTTGGGCTCTGGAGGAAGGGGTGTCTCTCGAACTCTAGGAAGGGTACTTGCTTTTGATACATCTATAAAAAGGCTAACAGGACGTTTACTTTTCACAGATTTTCTGGCTTGGTCCTCAATTTGAGCTGGAACAGGAGGTACAGAGAAGTACGTGCTATTCTGATCTCCCAAGCTGTCACTGCTTGCTGAGGAAGAGTAAGAAAGGTGGACCGTGCTCACAGAAGGGTTGAACTGGCTGTCTTTAAACTTAGCTGTCGCCTGTTTGTAAGAGCGGGGAAGGGAATAGTAAGCATACACCATTTTTGGTGCCTCCTCAGGTATACCGCTATCCGGAGGTGTGCTGGAAGCTGAGCGACTTAAAGGTGACATATTCATGTAGTCGCTACCAGACATCTTGCTATCATTGCTTCCAACCGACAACTTCTCTGCACTGACCCAACTCCTCTGGTAAACAGCACTGTCTGGGGAACAGCTTCCATTCGGTGACATTACCATATATCCATTAGCTTCTGATCGAGAACTTACAATCTGTCGTGGTGGTGATACACTGTTAGGTGTCATAGGCATATAATCATCATTTTTGTTTTGAGTGGGGACAACTCCAGGAAGCATGGTCATGTAGCCATTGTCTGTTACTGCACAGTTTTTTCTGTTTTGTCTGTGCAATTCATCAGTAACATCACTGCCTTCTGTATATGGATAATCAACTCCTTTAGATGGTGCAGTGAAAGATTCTCTACTTGCAGTCCGAGACATCACAGTGTATTCTTCCCTTTTTCTGGGCATACTAGGTGTTAGCTTCCCAAGTGCCATAGGGGGCAGGGAAGCCCTTTTGCTTAAGCCCCTATCAGTTTCACCTTCTCTGCTTGAAGCCCGGCGCAGGATTCTTCGCTGGCAATGTGCTTCTTCTGCAACTGAAGTCCGTTTTCCCATCGCAATATAGTTTCCATTACTATCATCAAGAGATGGGGTTATGTAGCTTAATGAATCTGGAGTTATACTTCTGCCAATGCAAGAATGTCTGGAGTCACTTGGGCTAGAGCCATATTCATCAGAGGATGTAAAACAGTAATCGCTGGGAGATTCTGATATAGAACTGCTTGAAGCCCTTGTGTACACGCAATCTGATCCATTAACAGTTGTACTGCCAGAGGACAGGCTTACTGGACTCTGTAACACTGGGCAACGCACAGAAGGTGCTGGAGTAGACTGAGTGTGGTTCAGAGGGGGATGTTGTGGCTTTGGTACTCCAGGATTTTTCTGAGATTTCTGTTTAAGAGTTGGAGTTGAGTTTGCTGGACTGCTTTCATGTGACTTAGGCCTACAAGCTGAACCATTACCATCACTAGATGTGCGAGGTCTGTGAAAACTATGCTTTGGAGTTGGAGATGTGTTGCTCATTGTTTCTGTTCTTGATCTGCGAGGAAAACCAACTTGACTTGGAGGAGGGTTGGCATGATGCCTTCTAGAAGGAACAGAGATTGGATTTGAGGACAAGGACTGGCTTTTGCTTCTGAGTCGTACTTCCTCACTCATGGCCTTCATGGCCTCTAGTATAGTCTCATGCATATTTTGAGCAACCACGGAGTCTTCCACCTGCATCCAAAACTCCCCAGGCCCAGTGACTGCAGACCGACCCATCTCAATGAAGAAGTAATTGTCTGAATGCCCACATCGACGAATGTTCATCAGCTGCAGGACAACGGCTGCTGCATCAGAGTTCAGCCTTACAAAGCTGATGGTCTTTTCTGTCAAACACAGCCTGTAGATCCCAACTAAGTTCCGGGCTTGGCCCAGGCCTCTGGGTCTCAGACTTACTTGCCAAACTTCTTTGAAGGCTGGTCCTGGGATGACCCCACCATATTCTCCATTTTCAGGTCGACACTTACCTAATAAGTAAGAAAGAAAAAAAATGAATGTTAGGTTTCAGTACTTTTTGATGCATTCACCATTCAACAGACTGTATTAACATCAAATAAGTATAGTTTGAAGAGGGACTGCATTTTGCATTATTTTTCCAGTGGCTCTTGTCTGGAAGCCCCCCCCCAAAAAAAAACAAACAGACGTGGCACACCCCCCCGGCAAGTTCCTCAAGGATTACAGCAAGAACAATTTCAAGAACAGGCAGGAGGAAAGCAATGCAACCAAAATCAAATTACTGCATAAAAACATGCCAGGATCAGACATAAGAGACTGTATGAGTGGGCACTGTGAAATCTGGGCAAGGAAGATGGTTATCATTCCAGGCTTTGCCACAAACAAAACTGCAAAATAATATTAATGCTCATAAATCCTGCAGGGTACAAATCAGCAGTCAAGGCTGATTCCTATATTCATCTAATGCACAATGGAATGTAAAGGCAGAGCAGTATCTGGGTATGGGGGGGGGGGGTAATCACCCAAGTTACTTTAGAATACAGACTTGCAACTCTAATGAGACTGCAGACACTTCCCAAATGGAATGAGCCTTTACTGAAACAGCTACAAGTTACATCAACGTGTCTGTATTGAGATGTGTTGTGTAACACAGTACTTACACTAAAGCAAGACACACTCCTTAAGCCCAAGCCATTGCATACACAGTTATATATTTAAAATTTATGTTGAATCTGGGTCTATATTAGATAATCGAGCTTTCAAAAGTTCGAGTGTCATATGGTCAACACCATACGATCGAATTTTTGAAAGTTTGAACGTTTTAACAGAGACCGCCGTACAGCGCGGAATAGGAAGATTTCCATTTTCTGCAATGCAATGCGATGTCGGAGTTGGTATATTTAAAGAACGGGGGTGTGGGGGGCACAGCCACCCATGTCGGGGGTGCAAGGGGACTTGCCCCCTGTTTAAAACGTTCAGGTAGGTTGTGTAGTTTATTTTTTTTATTAGATGTTCGAACTTTTAAAAGTTCCATCATATGGTGTCGACCACATGACAGTCGAACTTTTGAAAGTTCGATTATCTAATATAGACCCGTTGAAATAAACATATTTATTTACTTATGAATTTATTTATTAGTTAACCTTCTAGGCCAGCTGATGCAAATGGACTTCTTTAGTCATGAGCCACAACAAACATGGTTCTAAGATAACGGTTATAAAATAAAAAAGAAAAAAAAAACAATACGTGCACATGAGTCAGAAAAAGATAGAAGACCTGATTGCTGCAGAGAGTAACATTCGACAGCCCCTCCCTTTTCCCCTCTCATCTTCCACTGTCCTTCCCTGGATCCTTTGAAGGAGTCTGTACTCTTTTTCCACACCTCCCAGTCAAGAAGCCTATTCCAAATATTCACCACCCTATCTGTGAAGAAGTCTTTTCACAATTAAAAGCTGCAATTTCTCCCCTAAGTACTGAAGATTGAGATTTGTCACACTACTACTTTTTTCTTTTCCTTAGTCCTTGTCCTCTGAAGCATACCCGGCTTATTTTGGAGACCATAATAACCTCCCCAATAGATGAACGTCCTAGCTTTTCCAATCTCTCCCCCAGACCATGCTGTCCATTCATCATTGTGGTAGCCTTTATTTGCACTCTTTCTAGTTTATTTTTTTTTCTATGCATTTTTAAAACTGGATGCATTATTCCAAATGTGTCCCAAAAGGTGATCTGCAAAGTGGGAGCATACCCTCCTCATCTCTGGAATCTGTCCCCTTTGAATACAGCCAAACAGCCTGTTTGTCTTAACTGCTGCCTTTAATGGTTCACTGCCACCATTTACAACTTTGCGTTGAAGCAGAACCTCTAATTCTGTTTTCCAAACACAACTTCCACTTGACTTTAACTCTCTGAACTTTGATGCACTAAAGTACAATCTGCCAACAATCAACAAGCTCAGAAGAATATATACAGATCCCTCCATTTATCCACGAGCACTCTACTTTTGTATCACATACAAGGATTACTCTGTCATCAAGGCTACTTGTCATAATCAAGACGTTGCAGAATACAGGCTCCAAGGTCAACATTTTTGGGGTACTGCTGCTTACATACATTTCTCTGGACAATGCCCTCCATTCATTATCCTCTGTATACTGCTGTCAGCTACTTTTCAACATTACCCTCCCACGCCTACCCCCTTCAGTTTGCTAGAAGGGTTCCTATGCTGTATACAATTGAAGGCCCTGCTCACATCCATGTCAATGACAACTATTATATAACCTCCTGCTGCAAGTCTAGTCAGAGAACTGGAAACAGGCTCAGTTGGTATGAAACTCTAGAAATTAACTGTGTTGATTAGCAGCCCAGAAATTATCATCTTCGAGAAAAATGACACATTTATCTCCTATTATCCATTCCACGATCTTTTCAGCCACTGAGGTCAGATGTAATTTGCAATTAAGGCTGGTTCTGGTTGCTTCTCGGTACAACTGCAATACCTCTGGATTTTTCTAATTCCAAGTAATCTCAACAGCCAGAGATCAGTTAAAACAATTCTGCCAGTCAGTTTGTTAATACTACAGCTACTTTTAAGAGTTCTTGGAATATATATATCATCCCAGTCAATGCACCTCATTTTCCCTTAGGGCCTACAATTTATTTTTACTCTAATATTTCCAGCTGTCATTTTTCTTCCCCCATCCACCTCACCAACACCTTTTCCATAATGGAATTCCCTCCTTTTTTCCTTGCAAACACGGAGGCATAAACATCTCTTTTAAGATCTCTATGACAATGTGTTTCTAAATTTTTGTTATTCATGTAGCATCTTCCATTTTTCTCATTTTGTGTAGGTCCTTTACTCCTACTTTTTTGTTACCTTGACTTCTTTACTGATATTTATTTATATTACCTTCACCTTCTCTGCCCAGCCTCTTCCCCACAGCTTCCCATATGGCTCCTTCCATTTTCCCACAGTTTTCACTCACTCCTTTCTGTGAACTCCAGGGACCCACAAAATTCTAATTTCTAGTTCCGTCTAACTTCTCTAATTTGGACTAACAGTCCAATATCTTGGTTCTAATAGCTAGTTCTTTATTCTAGCGACACATTAAACATACTGTTGTGTGGTCACTGCACTTCTGCCCCTTGTAATGCTGTCTTTTTGCCAGAGAACTACAACCAGTCATATCCTGCCTACTCCAGTGTTTCCAAATGCATTGTAGCCTGAAAAAAAACATATTCCACTTGCTGTTAATCTACTTGGACTTCATTAATTCCTACCATGTCCAGACCACCTCCTTCAGCTTGTGATTAATTCCTACCATGTCCAGACCACCTCCTTCAGCTTGTGATTAATTCCTACCATGTCCAGACCACCTCCTTCAGCTTGTGATTAATTTCTACCATGTCCAGACCACCTCCTTCAGCTTGTGATTGGAATTCACCTCATTTTATCCTGAAGCATCTGGCACTACTAAGCACAATGTTTCTTCCTCAGGAATTCCTGACATTGTCGCATTACCTCTTTTCTCTCTATTTGCTATTTCACATCTTTTTACTCTGTATAAAAAAAGTGCTTCCATCTTTATGCAACTTTCCAACCAATTTTTTTTACTACTATATCCCCTCAGACATGAGAGGGGAGCCCCCTTCTTAGCAGAAAGCACTTTACTGTCCTATACTTACTCACCCCAAACACTACAGATCTCCTCCAACATAGGCAGCAGCTCAGCTGCTCCATCCTGTCCTTATCCTTTCTGGCCTTGGGCACACTGCTAACAATTCTTAAAATGCTACTTACCTCCCTAGCTTCTTCACCTATAAGCTAACTCCTTGGTCCTCCAGATGATTTAATTGATTGTCTTCCCTGTTAGACCACACATGTCCACATCAGCTGCCTATTTGTGGGCGCTACCTGTACCCATGATCCTCTTGGTCACCAATGGGACTTCCCTATCCAGCAACAACCTAATATTTTCTTAACTGCTATTTACACATTCTCCATTCTCCATTATGAAACCCCATCTAATTCTTCTACTGATACACAGCCAACCATTGACAGTCATACTGACTGACCTTTACTAGCCTCCTGCCCCTCCCCCCAACAGGCTACCAAAGATGCTACATTCCCATGCTACACTATCTGTGCCAGTCCTTTAAATGTTCCTGTACTGCTTTAATCAGCATGACTTACCATGATATCCATGTTCTTGCTTCCTTAGGTGACCTAATTCTTTCTTCTTCATCAGAAGCTCTTACAGATTTCACTCCCTGTCTCATCCATACTAATTGGTGTCCCTACCAGAGCAATGGAGCAATCACTTCTCCTGCAATCTTAGTCTTTTTACCCTTCTATTAGGTCTGCCTTCATTGCACTTACGGACTTCATCTCTGCCTTAGACCTTCCTCTTACTACTTCTGTTATCCTTCCTGGGCCTCTTCATTTTAACCACCTCTAACCATAATTTCCTAGGTCCCGCCTGAGTGGCTGCTGTCCATCTTCCTGTTGACCCTTAGTATGAGCTCTGTCCCCCTCAGCCACTATTAATTCACAGACTTCAAAACATTCTGCAGCTTCCTGCTCACTCGGCAGCTACACATCTAGAACACATTTGACCCATCTCTCCCACGCTGCCTCTGGTGCACCTGATTTTGTGACCCACCCCTTAAACTAGTTTCTTTTTATTGCATTATTTCTCTCTAACTTACAAATCCATTACGTTAGTCTCTATAATATTTTTGACCTCTCTTGAGCAAATGATTCACTACCTTTGCAACATTCAGCACAATTTCATAGTACTGCTAATATAGGCAATTGCAGTTTTACTGGTAAAGACTAGAGATTTCTTTGTTTAGCTCTGGGATGTATCAACATACTCTGTCACTCCTCCCTGCACTACCCAGAGCTCCCTTGTAGTGCAGTACTTTACAGTAGTTATTGTACAAACCATGATACAAGCTCCATGATACTTTAAATAATTTTACTGAGAAGTAACTGCAGTTCACTGTACAAAGGGCAGAACCATTCTGCTAACAGGTGCTTAGGCACAAAATTATGACCAGACAGGCTTACAAATTACTAGTGGTGTACCAATGAATCTTTTTCACTACTCTAAACCAACTCAGTGACTTCTTTATACCAACAACATGCATTACTGGGGGTAAATAAGTAGCCTACTCGCAACTGTGGTGCTGCATAAAAAAGTCTTCGACCCAAACAAGGAAAGGGTAAATCTCAGAGTTCTCTTATGTTTATTTGGATTAAGTCTCTACCCAGGAAGGTCATCCATGTGAAGTTTATATAATAGACATACAAACCTTGTTTGGAAGGTATGCAGCAGATAGCCTAGACATCTGTGGACCATACAGTGGTCAGTTCAGGTTTTGAAGCAACTTGCACTTTTTACTCTGCAAGGATTCAATTCAATGTCAATACCAGGCCAGAGGACACACGTACAAGGCCATTCTGACCTCAGAGGAAAGAAATGCAAGCAAGAAAGGAAAATTAAACTCCTCTGCTCTTCAAAGTGGTACCAGTTGCTTCTATTTACAACCAATATAATAAAGAAAAGGGGAAGTACGGATTTGTATAACCGATTAGTCATTTGGCTGGAGTTTTGGAGAAAGCAGTACATACAGTGTGTTTGCTTTCTTAGACCTGAATGGTTTCAGGAGGAGGGCAGCATGCCAGGAAGGTTTTATTAAAACTGGCATGCATACTGCATTCATTAAAATGACTGATTAGATCCTTACAAGAATGGATAGGAAAGCAACTGTGAGTGCCTTATTCTTAGACTCTATAAAGCATTTCAGATGAATGTTCATAAACAGACTGGTTGTAATAATGCAAGAACAGCCCTTAGCCCTTCACAGATTTTCTAGCTACGTAACTTCTGGGAAATAAGCAAAATGGATTCAAACTGTATTAGAATCAGAGTATTTCACAGAAGCAAATACGGAACTGCCTGCTTTTTTGCTTTTTATTTTATTATTTTTTTATTTTATGTTAGTAACATGTACACAGTGATGAGGCATAGCGTCAATCTGCAGACAACGCAGATCTTTTATGTCATTCTCCTGCGGTTACAGATGTTCTGATTAATCCGTAAAATGTGACTACTAGAATACAGAATTATTAGAATAATAAAACTCCCAAACAAATGATTCCAAAACAAGAACTGATGCACATACACAATATTAATCATTCTACGTTTTATATTTTACTTGTATTTATTTATCATTTGTGAATCAGGTTAGTACACTGGTCCAAAGACTCTTTTCACACATGGCCTGGATCAAGAAAACAAAAGTACATGTAGTCAACCAAATAAGGCACTATCTATGCACAAAATGGTAAACAATTACTTTGCAAACTACAAGTAATAACTTAAACAGTATTGCGAACAGGATAACTAATGTAGCAATGGTGACAGTTATAACCCAAATACAGATACAGCAAAAGATAGCAAAGTAAATACAGAAAAAAATCACATAAAAGAAATAAATCAGAATATAAAAAACTCCTACTCACAGATTACATACTATTTTACACACACACACACACACACACACACATATATATATATATATATATATATATATATGCACACACACACACACACACACACACACACACACACACACACACACAATTATTTAGGTAGTAAATCTACAAACAATAAGCTGATAATGAAAAAAGAGGTCACTGGAATATAAGATATTGGGGCTTGTAGATATGGGATGGGGGCTCCAGTAGCCATCCTGACTTGGAGAAGCAGTCACAGATGGAGGCTTTAAACATGTGATATTTAAGCAGTGTTATGAAATTTGACAAATTATTAAAGTTTTTTTTTCAGTGTGTTTGCTGGTTTGGTCTATGTTGTGTGTATGTCTGTGTGGGGGGGGACAAATTGGTTAAAGGATAAATGGGCAGACATCAGCAATGGGTGCATGGGGGGTAAGGGTAGAGGGACTGCAGCAATGCTAAGGTTGTAATGCTTACTAAATGAATGGCCTGTAGACCAAGGCACAACTGCACACAAATCTCATCTAAAGGAAATGTAATGCAACAGATCATTGGAAGTGGTGACTGTCCTTGCAGGGGGTGCCTCTTTCTGTTACATATGGAACATTAGTAATTTGTTAAAGGGATCTCTTGTCGTTTGAGAACTTGCATCATTTCTTTAAAAAGGTAACAGGAGTACTTGCTGAAGGGCTGAAAAAGCATACTGCTTATTGAGACATTGCCTAGAATATTGACACTATCCCAACATATGGAGTAACGAATTAAAATCATTAAATGTCTATTCCGACATAATTCAATGGATGAAAAGTACAGTTTTGTACCTACCATAAATGTAGATGTTCGAAGATCCACATTGCTGCAGTCCTTACATATGGGTAGTCCGCTGTCCTCGGTCGGCCCGAATACCAAAGTATTAGGCTGACGTCGGTCAAGGCGCTTAAAACTGACATCAGGACGTCAGGGTACAAATGCGCATGACCGACGTCATATCCTCAGTCTTTTCTTGCCCCAGATGTCAGAAGGCCCTAAAAAGAAAGGCTAAAGCCAAAAAACAGCAAAAAACAACCAACCACCCCTGCACTAATCATATTTACAATATTTACAATATTCACAACCCAAACCACACAACCACCTCTAACTACAGAGGGGAAGGAGGGAGGGTAAATTGGACTGCAGCAATGTGGATCTTCGAACATCTACATTTATGGTAGGTACAAAACTGTACTATGTTCTTCATCTCACATTGCTGCAGTCCTTACATATGGGTAGAATCCCAAAGCAGAGGTAAGGGAGGATGGCAAAACTATAAAGCATTAGGAGCTGCCAAAATGCCCTGTAAAACTGCAGTGGCAAAACCAGCCCTAGATTTAGAGTAAAGTGGAAGGTGGTAATGCTTAGAGAAAGTATGCACTGAACTCCAAGTAGCTGCCTCCAAAATATCTTTAGTAGCCACCCCCCTTAAAAAAAGCTGTAGAAGTGGCAGTAGCCCTAGTGGAATGAGGCCTAATCCCAGCTGGAATCTCCTTACCATGATGGGAATAACAGAAAGCAATACAAAAACCAATCCACTTAGAAATAGTCTTGTTTTGAAACAGGTTTGCCCTGAGAACCCAAAGCAAATGAAAAACAACTGCTGAGACTGCCTGCACCCTTTAGTTCTGCTCAAATAATATCGCAACTGTCTGTGTACATCCAAAGTGTGCAAAATCTTTTCCCCTTTATTTTGGGGGTTTGCATAAAAAGTAGGTAAATTAATAGTTTGGTTTAAAGCCACACTAGAAACCACTTTAGGCATAAAGGAAGGGTTAGTACGCAAAGATACCCTGTCCTTGTGGAAAATTAGGAAAGGCTCAACCGCCATAAGGGCCTGTAATTCAGAAACCCTTCTCGCAGAGGTAATGGCCAACAAAAAAGCAGTCTTCCATGATAAATATTTCAACTCGGCAGTCGCTGCAGGCTCAAAAGGTTGTAGCAACACAAAATTGAGATCCCAAGCAGGAGTAGGAGCTCTACGTGGGGGTCTTATATTCTTTGCCCCTCTAAGGAATTGCTTAAACAAAGGATGAGAAAATAATGGTGGGTCACAGTCATAGTGAGCAGAAATTGCTGCAGCATGAACCTTAATAGAGGAGAAGGACAAACCTTTGTCCAGTAACTCAGTAAGGTATTGAAGAGCAACACTTAAATTAGGTTTAGAAACATCAAAGTCCTTTGCTGTACTCCAAAATAAAAATCTCCTCCATTTATCTGCGTACACCTTCCTTGTACTAGGCCTTCTGGCCTCCAAAATAACATTCAAAACTTGTTGTGGAAGCTGAGACCCTCCAGGGTTTAAAACAGAATATGCCAGGCTGTTAGATGTAGAGAGTGAAGTTTGACATTGAGTAAATGACTGTTCTCCTGAGACAGCAGGTGAGGAATCGAAGGCAAAGGCCATGGAGGCTCCCGTACCAGACTTCTCAGTAATGGGTACCAGTGCTGTCGAGGCCAATCCGGAGCTATTAAAATCATGTTTGGCTTGTCCTGTCTGACCTTCAGGAGTACCTTTGGGAGGAGAGGCAGAGGCGGAAAGGCATACACATGAAGATTGCTCCAATTGAATGAGAGCATCCACTTTCCAAGCTGTGGGATGAAACCTTTTTGTGCAAAACTTTGGCAGCTGGTAATTTAGTGGAGAAGCGAACAGATCTATGTCTGGAGTTCCCCATAACACTGTCAATTTCTGAAATACATGAGGATCCAATTTCCACTCATGGGGATCCATAATTTGTCTGCTCAACACATCTGCTAAGGAGTTCTGTGCTCCTGGCAGAAACCTTGCCTGAAGATTTAGCTGTAAACTGAGAGCAGTCTCCCACAAAATCATTGCTTGTCTGCATAGAGGATAAGAATGCATTCCCCCTTGCTTGTTGATGTACCACATGACAGTTGTGTTGTCTGTTAGAATCAACACCTGCCCTGGAAGAAGTAACTCCTTGAAAGCTATCAATGCAAATTGGACTGCTAACATCTCCTTCAAGTTGATATGTAGATGTTGAAGTCTGGCAGGCCACGTGTCTTGTACCCATTTTCCATTTAGATGAGCTCCCCAAGCTTTGTCTGAGGCATCTGTCGTTAGAATCTGACTCGCCTCTGGCCGGGTCACAGAGAGTCCCTTGTTTAGGTGACATTCCTGAGCCCACCACAAAAATTCCTTTTGAATGCAAGGTATTATCTGAATGACAGTGTCCATATCTTGGCAGTGCTGTGTCCATACATTTTGAGATACCATTGTAGCTTCCTCATATGCAGTTTGGCATTGGGAAGTACCAGAATACAAGATGCCATGAACCCCAAGGCTTGAAGGACTGTCCTTGCAGTCAGCCTGGACTGACGAGACAATTGGTGGAAGTAAAGAGAAAGATTCTTTTGTTTGTCCGGGGTCAAAAGGCCATCTGGGATGCTGTATTCAGTCTCACACCCAGAAAGCACATGTCCTGAGAGGGTACTAGACTGGACTTTATTTCGTTCACAGAATACCCCAGGCATCTTAACACTGCCATCACATACTGTAAATGATGAAGAAGTTCGTCCTTTCCTTGGGCCAGAATCAGGCAATCGTCCAAATAAGGATAGATTTGTATTCCTCTTAGCCTGAAGAAAGCTATCACTGGAGCCAGAACCTTCGTGAACACTCTGGGCAGACTAGATAAGCCAAAGGGCAATGCAGAGAACTGATAATGAGAAGCCCCAGCCCGAAAACGCAGATACTTCCTGCAACTGAGCCTGATAGGAACATGAAGGTAAGCCTCCTTGAGATCCAGAGTCATCATCCAGTGATCTTTGCCCAGCAGAGGTAAAAGCTGTTGTAACGTCAACATTTTGAACTTGGGAATGTCCAGATATGTGTTGAGGATAGATAAATCCAAAATTGGTCTCCACATGTTCCCTTTCTTTGGTACTAGAAACAGGCGAGAATAAAATCCTAGGCCCACTTCTGGCAGAGGGACCGGTTGTATGGCCCCTATTTGAAGTAGTAGAGAAATTTGTTTGTGAGCCTCTAGTCTTTGCTGAGGAGGAACGTCCGGCATGCCTTTGAAAGGAGGCAAGGTATGGAAATAAAACTTGTAACCTTGATGTATGATATCCAATACCCATTTGTCTTGGGTAATCAAATTCCAATTTTCCTTGAAGAGTGCCAACCTTCCTCCCAAAGGTGCTGCCAGGCAAGAAGGATCTGGCAGCTGAAAAGGTAGGTCATTGGGCCTGTTTACGAAAGGACTGGCCCCTGCCCTCACCGAAGATTGTGCAGGTGAACTCCCTGTTCTAGGTCTGAAAGAACTCTGAGCTCTGCCCCTACCACGTCTAGATCTACCCCTAGACTGAGAATCATAAGAAGGATCGTCCACCCCTTAGCAGGCCAATTTCTACTAAACTTGGAGGCTGAACTTGCAAAAAATCTTTAACAGCCTGCATAGACTTAGCCTTGTCTTCCATTTTCTTCAAGGCTGACTCCACAGGTGAACCAAACAACACATCAGACTGCAAAGAAGCATCCAAAATCCTTGTCTTAACATGGTCAGATAAATTCTGATCCTTCAGCCAGGCGTGCCTGCGAAGAACTGAACCAGTGGCAGCCACGCTAGGCGAGGCCTGCACAGCATCAAAGCCACATTGTAATGAATGCTTACCCACCTGTTCAGAGACATGCACCAAATCTTGTAATTCTTTACACTCAATGCCTTCCGCCAGAGCATCCACCTTAGACTTCAATTGAGAAAGAAGAAAGTTTTGATATTTCAACATATGAAACTGGCAATTCAAAGCCCTCATAGCTAAGGTAGAAGATGTATAGACCTTCTTTCCCCATCTATCCAAAGCTCTGGCCTCTTTATCTAGAGGAACGGATTTTTACAACAGAGGCCTTGACACCCTTAGGTCCCTGACTAATAGTTTCTGGGTCCGCCCTAGGACTCTTATAAAGATATTTATGAGCCTCAGGCACCCTGTAATACCTATCCGGTTTAACAGGAGCAGGAGGCAGAGAATCAGGATTAAGTGAAGCCTCTGCAAACACATCTTCCACAACATCCAGAACAGGGGGTATAGCCAAGGGCCTATGTTGGGGTAAAAGCAAAATTCCCTAAGCCTTTTCCGGGAATCAGAGAAGTCCTGACCTTCCCACTTAAAATGTTCCCTCATAGAATGAAGTGTCTCTGAAAAATAAAAATCCTCTGGAGGAGAAGCAGAAGGAGTAGAATCATCTGCATCAGAATCAGAATAAGGAGAGTACTCCTGCAAGTCTTCAGCCGAAGACTCTGAAACATCCGAAGCCTGCTCAAAACTTCCCAACTCTGGCTCCACCCTAGGCCTCTTATCAGGAGGGGGCAAAGAACCTCTAATCAGAGTAATCAAATCTTCTGCCATTTTAAGCATGTGCTTCTTGGGCACAGACCCTGCTGAACTAGGAGTGACACTAACAGAAGCTAAACCTGGCCTGCCTCTGGGAGAAGCCTTGGAAACAGAAGGAGAGGGCCTAACCACCCTAGGAAGGGAGGGGAGTACAGTAACCTGAGAAGCCCCTTCAGCCTGACCTGCCTCCTGAGAGGCCACATCCTGCAATATCAAAGTCTCCCCCTGAGACTCCAGAGAAGTCTCCGTCAGAACCACCGGTTCCACTGCAGCCTCTAAAGAACCGGCGTCCGGAACGGACGACTCATCTTGCCTGGGTTTAACTGTTTTGTCTTTGCGCTTCTTCGTAGAAGCGGCCGGAGAGTCCGGCGGCATATTATAAATGCACCGCTTCCGAAGACCAGCCTAGCACAATCTAACCTTCGCTTAATAGTGCGCTTATTGAACCTAGCACAAAAGCGACACCCAACAACGTCGTGCTCAGGCCCCAAACAAGGAATACACAAAGAATGATAATCCCTATGCGGTATCTGTTTCCCACAAGAAATACAGTTATTCACTTTTTCTGACATCCGGTAAAACACTGAGGCAAGAAAAACCAAAATATTCCCCAACGGGTACTTAGCCAACTTGGATTCGGTCTGAAACTCCGAACTCGAAAAATTTCAGAACGCCGAACGGCACTTGCAACGCTGCTTCTGCATCGGACCATGCGGCAAAAAAGACTGAGGATATGACGTCGGTCATGCGCATTTGCACCCTGACGTCCTGATGTCAGTTTTAAGCGCCTTGACCGACGTCAGCCTAATACTTTGGTATTCGGGCCGACCGAGGACAGCGGACTACCCATATGTAAGGACTGCAGCAATGTGAGATGAAGAACATCAATTGTTAAGCAACAGGACGCAGAATGTTAAAGCAGAGAGTTACTGGTCTATACTGAGACTACATATTTTTGAACTACTTTCAGACATAAAAAGAGGGAAATAGATTATGAATAACCAAATATACTGACAAATGCAAACTAGGTAACAATTACTTCAACTAAACATGCTAGTTCTCCAAGATGGCAAACAAAAACACTAGCTCCAGTAAATGCAACATTGTAAGACCTGGTAAAAAGGACACACATTCTAATCATACAATTAAAGATTAAATCATAAAACTAACACCATCATTAAAGATCTAAGGATAACTGTAGACAATTGATTAACTTTATAAAAGAGTACATCTATCAACGTTAGAAAAGCACCTTCTATATACAAGCCCATGTCTACTCTCTCTAAGGAGATCACTGTACCATTTTATACTTCAGTGATCTGCTCCATTATTAAATACAGGGCCCAGTTCCAAGACCACTTTATACTGACGCAAGTCTTTTGGAATCTGATCCCTGGTGTAACCGGTTTATAGACAGTGTAAGTGACTTACTGCTGTGTAAAGGGTGAGTTCAAGTCTTTCTGAATCAGGGCAGACCTACACTGAGAGCAACTCTTTTGGAATCGCTCAAAAAGTGGCGTATTTTGTACTTTTTGAATAAGCCACCTGAAACACCTTGGAAAGATGCATAAAGAAAAAAATGCTACTTAGGAATCACAAACCAGACTTTATTACATCCAAAAACACATCAGTTTACACACTTTTGTTCACTCTGGTAAGGAACTTCTTCAGAAACTGAGTAAAACCAAAAGGAAACAATGCTTAAATACAACTATTTTAAAAGCTGCATAAGTCCGTGAACAACCCACCACTTAGACCTATTTGTTGCCTCCGTAGGTTTGAAAACAGAGCCTTTGGCTAAATATGTTGATTACAGACTTAAAACTTTCTCTATGGACAAACCCCACATTCTCAAGGATTCTTGGCATTTTTTGGAAGGTCTTTGTTCAGTACCATATGATGATGGAGTAATTTTGGTTACTAATGACATAAAAGACATACTCCATCATTTCTCATGGGGAGGGTATGGAGTTATTCCATTATGCTATGGACAAAGGGACCCATTTGCCTAATAATGATGTTTTACTGTTACTGCAATGCATTGAATTAGTTCTTACTAATAACTTTGTCTACTTTGATGGCGAATACTTTAAACAGCATGGGCGGTTGTCATGGGTGCATCTTCTGCCCCCATATTTGCAAACATGGTGTTGTGGTCTTGGGAAACAACCAAAGTGTTTAACTCATCCTATAATGCCTACTTAAAATTATATTTGAGGTAGCTGGATGATATTTTTATTTTGTGGTGTGGTGGTGTTGAATTACTGGACATGTTCATTCAATTCTTGCATGGTACTACAGGGTTTTTGGAATTCACGTGCCAACATAATTTTTCAGAGATTAGTTTTCTTAATATTCTGTTAAGCAAGGATTCTATTAACAATTGCTTTCTGTCCAGTATTTTTAGGAAGCCCACCTATTCTAATTATTTTTTACACTTTGACAGTCAACACCCATTATGGCTGAAGCGGAACTTGGTTAAAGGGCAAGTCATCAGACTCAGCCGCTTGGTTTCTAATGATGTTCAGTTCTATGATGAGGTTAATAAGATGAAACATATGTTCCTCAAAAGGGGTTACCCTGAGGATTTATTTGATAAACTGGCACAATATGTAATCAGTTCCAGGCACACTAGATATAGAGACCTATTTTGTGCCCTTGTGGTGGTACTACCAATGATGATGTGACACCAGCTCCCTATGTTTCATCTAACGACCTTTCGAGAGCTTTGGTTTTACCTTATGGTAAAGGTATTGATACCTTGAAAGCAGACATTGTACAACATTGGTCTACCATCTTTTCCTGCATGGGTCTTACTGGTAAATTGGGGACTTTTCCCAAATTTATATTCAAGAATAGTAGAAATATGAAAAATAACTTTGAATGGCAAGAGGCCTATGATGAGAAGTTGGGGTATGAAGAAGTGTGGTTCCTGTAAACAATGCAGGCTCATTCTTGAAGGCTTCAGTATACACATTCATGGTTATCCACACATTATTCCTGTGAAGAGTCTACATAACTGTAACTCTAGGGGAGTGGTGTATGTGGCTGTATGTGCATCTTGCCCATCATTTTATGTTGGCAAGACTGGTGGGCCATTAAAGACACAAATTTATCAACACACATACGCTATTTGTAAGTCCAGTCACACTAATGCTTTGTTCAAGCATTGCTTAGTTTGCAAGGATTTTAAAAAATTTTCTTTTTCCTATCCTTGAACAGGGAGAACAAAAACCGGTGGGGGGTGACTGGGAAAACCTGCCTGAAAAAAGGGAATTCCATTGGCAAGTCTTACTGAACTGCATTTGTCCACCTGGTATCAATGATGTAACTTCTTTAAAACCTGTTTTAAAAGGCAAATCTTTATGTATTAGTTAACACTGTTTTTTAACCTTATCCATTCTCCTAGTGATGTTATGTATTGTTTGGTGTTTTTTTTTTTCCTTTACCACAAGTCGTGTTTACATATATATCTTGGAATGTTGGCAGCCTTATGATTTCAATTGTAGTAGTTTTAACAATGGTGTATTTTACTTTAAGGAAAAAAGGAGGCGAGTTTTTGGAACCTTTTTTTTTTAAATAGTTGTATTTAAGCATGGTTTCCTTTTGGTTTTACTCATTTTCTGAAGAAGTTCCTTACCAGAGCGAACAAAAGCGCTTAAACAGATGTGTTTTGGATGTAATAAATTCTGGTTCATGATTCCTGAGTAGCGTTTTTTCTTTTTATTTGTTTTATAGTAAGCTGCTAGTCTGTTGTTTTGTTTATAAACCTTGGAAAGATGCAAAAATTCCTTACTAGTCAATCAAAAGTTTGGAAAATATAACCTATTTGAAAAGGCTTCAGGAAATGTCATTATATTCTGTTTCTTTTAGGATCACTTTCCATAGGGCAGAGAGAGCACTGCAGTTGAGGACCACACTTTTGGGCTTGGCAAGACCACTAAATTCATTCATAAAACAAATGTGTGTCATACAGCCTGTAATACTTGTGGTATCCTGACATGAAGTCCAACTCTGACAGTTCTGCTCTACCATTTAAATCACTAACTGTCATTAGCAACAGGAATGAAGTGTCCTTTTTTGCTCATAGCTACTTTCTTTCCAGCCTTTCTTTCTGTTAATATTATTTAAAATACAGGTACTCAAAGTTAAAACCTAGTACAAGGCTACAAACAAAAGGTACACCAAAACACTTCTTCTTCTTTCGGCTTTTTCCCGGTTAAGGGTCGCCACAGCGGATCACCTGTCCGCTCATGACTGGCAGTGGAGTTTTACGGTGTCAAGTTGCCAGCCTGGCGCCCAACCTTCCACTGAAGGCACACACTCACACCTAGGGCCAATTTAGAGTGTCCAATCCACCTACAGCATGTCTTTGGGATGTGGGAGGAAACCCACGCGATCACAGGGAGGACATACAGACTCCACACAGAAGGCACCTCAGTCGAGGATTGAACTGGAGAACCTCTGCTAAACTTAAATACAATGTTACAATGAATACCTGGGTGCCCAGGGCACAACATCTTAAACAGTTTATGTAAAACCAGAAATTGGTCTCTCCACGATGTAACAAATAGCAAGTTTACCAGGTAGTTAAATAATCCAGTAGAGCATGTAGAAAAATAAAATAAAACCTTTTATTTTCAACAAGTGGGATGATGAGCGCTTTCGCGTGGATACAACCACGCTTCTTCAGATAATAACTGCACCCACAAACTGACTTTAAATAGCAAAGCAATAACTGAAACATTAACTAATTAACAAACTCATTAAACATTTAAAGATATAACATTTAAAACACGAAACACATGTATATTGCGTGAAGGTGAATAAACAAAACTTTTAACTGACTTCATTGAACTACAAATTTATAAAAAAATTTCCTTACTTGTATTTAGTAAAATACAGAAAATTTTAGGTACAATTAAACATCAATGTAAAGTTTATAACTAAGCTAAATAAATAGAACACGACTCACAAACAATGAAAAAGTAGATGTGTATATGTGTTCTGAAATAGGTATATGCTAAATCTAATAGAACAAACTTCTGTAGAGCACGAAAAAAGTGCATTAGAAATATTTTAAATTAGCGTTTTCTTAAAATATAGCATTTAAGAATCACGCATAGAAATCTTTCTTTGACAAAAGATCAGTCCTTATATCACTGTAAAAAACTTTTACTTTCTGACTAACAAACAGATATTCTAAATGTATTTAGTCTTAGTTAATCGGAGCTTAAGTCAATACTTAGTAAAGTATATTACTATAAGGAATAAAATCTTATAAGAAAGCGGAGGGAATGAAGGAAAGGGGGGGAGGAAAGGGGAAGGGGGAAGGGGGAAGGGGGGGGAAGGGAAAGGGGAAAAAATCATGGACAATGATAAATGAATAAACCTAAATCCTAAACACTCAATGACTTAATAATGTATGTATATGTATATAATCTACTAATCATGGAGATATATGTATGCATAAGAACATGTACGCATAAATATGCTGAAACACATTTGATAAAAAATTTTTTACTATGTCTTTAAAATATAGGGACAATCAAGTATCATAATGCACATAAAAACAGTGTGTAAGACTATACAGAAGTATATATATATATATATATATATATAAATATATATGGATATATATTTATAAAATATATATATATAATAACTGTAGACTATCAAATTAATAGATAAACAATGAAATTTTTTTATATAATATAAATTTTTTAAGGTATCCAGGCAACCAATTAATTAATTAAATAAATAAATAAATAAATAAATAAATAAATAATTAAAAATGTATATACCTTTATATTCACTAGTTATTTATTTATATATTACTTGATAATTTACTTATAAGTTTAACAATTTATCTATATGAAAAACAGGGTCTACTAGATTTTCAAAAGCAAGTACTTAATTAGTTCTCCAAATCTGCTGGAATCTATAACAGGTGCTTAAGATGGGCCACACAAACCACTGAAAAGTCCAAGAAACAATTTGTAACAAAGTTACTATATATAGATAGATAAATATGTAATATATACAAGTTCATTAAAAAAAAAAAAAAAAACCTGCATCAGACCTTGCCTGAATTAACTTCAGTCACAGGGTGGACCCCTGCACCTCCTTACTGATTACCTTATGAAAAACCCTTTTCCTAACTGTACCACTATGCAGGACTCCGAAAGACATGAATGAATGGGTGTGCCTTCACTGAAGATTGGGCATCGGGCTAGCAACTGGGCACCATAAGAAGAAAAATCAACTGCCAATCATTAGCGGACCGGAGTTCCACTGTGGCAACCCCTAACTGGGAAAAGCCGAAAAGACAAACAAACCACTATGCAGGGCACTCACATGCACTTCCTATACACTAATAAAAGCAGCACATGCACAACACAAAATATTCTCATCCTTAGCAGTTACCCTAACCCTAAACTGCAAACACACGCAGACTTCACCCCAATATCAAAACTTTTTAGTATATCCCAAAGTTTCAGCATGGTCCTCATTCCTTCATTTGATAAACCCAGCAGTAAACAAAGTGCTTTCCATGAGCAGTACATTCTTCTGACAAAGTCGGCATTTGCAGAGTAGAATGCAATCATATACATAAATATATAAACATATATTGACACACACATTTTTTTATATGTTTACACAGAAGAAATGCATACAAGCATTTATTTAATTATACACATTTACTTACTAGGTAAGCCGTCTAGTCTAAGGACCCTTTTCAGTCATAAACTGGGCCTTCAGGCAAAACACACATATAATTAGTACTTTACAGCAAGAACTTCACAGCCCTTACACATTAACAGTGGTATATACAGTAAATGTCTAGCAGCAGAATTTATAAAAACACATTCTTAACACACAGTAAAAATATATACGCTGATAAGACACAGTACAACACTGCAAATAAGAAAACCGCCATACAATGAGAAGTTATTTTGTCCTGCAGAGTGGCATGTACTTAGTAATACAATGTATCAGGTAAAGTTGCAGATAATGAAGAACAAACAGTAAGGAGGTCGTTGGTATGGTAACAAGTAAATGGTTAAAGGGTTAGGGCCAATGTTCAGCCATTAACAATAAAGCAGGAACGTTACGACTGTTCTTGAAGGTATAACTTGTGTGGTTTACAAAGCTAGAAAAGGTTGTCTAGTTTACGTACCCTATCAAGCAGGAAGTGCCAGGTTACAGGAAGTTTGGAGAAGGTTTTTTCCCCAATTGAGAGGATAAAAGCAGGCTGAATGAGATGTGTGGCACTGAGGTGTCTGAGAAAGTGTGCGTTGGTCTGGGTCAGTAATTTACAGCAAAGAGGAGGGGCAACGTGAAGCAGTTTACAAGTGAGGGAGCTGAGCAGGAATGAAGTTCTTTTATAAAAAAGCAGGGCAACCGGCTTTTTTGACAGAGATACACTGATGTTCATGGTGTGATGTGCAAAGGTGTATGAACCTTAAAAATTAATTTTTAGTTTTTTGTAAACTGGTGGTATTGCAGAAGCTGATCAAAGCAAAATGGTGAGGCCATATTCAAAAAGTGGTATGAGCACATTTTGTGCTAGAGTCCTTCCAGCTTCCAGTGTCAGAAGGCTGAATATTCCATCAGCCACTTTTAGATGATTTAGTTTTAGAGACTGTTGCTTCATATATGCTTAAAAGGTTAGTGAAGAATCAATTAGGATGCCCAGAAGGACTTTTAAGTAAATGTGTATAACTGCTATTTAGGTGAGCTAATAAAAATGCAGAAATCAGAGGCTGACATGAAGGAAAGGCTGGCTGAGTAGGAGGCTTCTGAAGAAGAGGCATTTCAAAAATAGCAGTTAGAAGACAGAGAACACAAAGAAAACACAAGATTTTCTGCTGTACCAGAGCAACTGGAAGGAACAACTGTATTAATTTTATCAAAGTATAAATAAGCAACTGGATTGGTGTTCCACAGCACGATTTGTTAACTGAACAGGCACACAGCGTGAATGCTTCAAATTTGGACATTAGAAAAAAGCCAAGACATATAGCAGTAAAGATGTAGTAATATCAGCAGAAGGAGCTGCTCCTGATAAAAAGTTTTGGCAGAAAGTAAAATTATTAACTGTGCAGATGTCTAACAATTCAGTAGAACAGCTCTTGCTGAATGAACCTAAGGCAAACTAGAGAATTCCTTCTAATACATCTGGGAAATGAAGGAGATACAACTAGAAAGCCAATGAGCCCAAACACACCTTACTCACTTTTGCCATAGTTTCTGTGATCCACAAAAGTCAAATGTCAGAACAGTGAGCTTCTCATGCATAAAACTGAGATCTAACATAGAAACTAGTTTAATCATAGATGAACCAAGATGAAAAGTGTCCCTGGGAAAAGATCTCGGCAAGCATCTAATGACTCCATTCTCACCTTCATAAACAAAAAACTGGTAAGACAACTAGAAAGAGAGAATCTCTTTTTAGGAGCAATGTCTGGTTAAGTGACCTGTTCAGACTCACACGGCAGGCAAATGGAGGCTGTGGGAATCAAAATCAGAACTATTGTAGGGTCTTGGTCTGGTGGCACATCATCAAATCTCTGCTGCAGAAGGTTAGAGATGGTTGCCAAATAGTCCCTGACCATGATCAAACATCTAATACCATATTTCCCCAAAAATAAGACCGGGTCTTATACTCTTTCCCCTGCCGAAATACGCATTAGGGCTTATTATCAGGGGATGCCTTATTCACCTCCCCCCCGTACAACAATCTACATTTATTCATGTACAAAAACTGACATTTATTCATGTACACAAATCAACATTTATTTCTTACTTTTCTGTTATTGGACAACAGTTCTAAGTAACGCGTTAACAGTTGTGTGAGAATTCTACATAAACAGTGCAACAAACATTTCAACTTTAGAATATCTACACCTTGGCTTTCACAGTGCAATATTTCATGCTTAAAAGAAAGTGCAGAAAAATCTCAGTACATGTGTATTGGAGGATGGGAATAAAACTAAAAGCAGAAGCAGTCCATTCCGTTGCGCCGATAATGGAAAAGTTATTCAAATACAGTCATGTCATCTTCTTCTGGAACATTGTCATAAGTCTCCAACCCCTGAATTCCAGCCTGAATTTCTTGCAACTCCATTTCCTGTAGAACCATTGGCCCCAATCTGTCATGCCTAGCAACAGAGCTCTCCTTAAATGAGCACTGCTTGTCCACGTAGCCTGCTTGTAGTGCATTGGCAACACAGATGTCAGTGATTTTATCCCATGAATTTTTCACCCAAGTCATGACCTCTTGCAGGCTAGGTTTCACAAAGTTTCCATGCTGATTTCTCTCCAATCTAATTTTCAATGTAGTGATCGAGTTCCATGCGCAAATGGTCCTTGAATGGCTTGTTTATTGCAATATCAAGAGTCTGGAGACAGGCAGTCATTCCTGCGGGAATCATTATTTGATCTATTCTTCTCCGTGCAAGGAATTTCTTCATGTCTTTAGCGCGGTGAGTGCTGGCTGAATCCCAGACTAGCAGACCTCTTTCGCTACCTCGCAAAACAAGTGGCAGCATTACACTGACCCAATTCCTTATAACTGCTTGTGTGCACCAGGCTTTTTCGGTTTCAAGAATGTAAATGCCTGAAACAGGTTCAATCTTATCTTTCTTGCCCTTACTAATGATTAGAGGTGGGGTTTTCTTTCCATCTAGACGAATTGCCAAAATTCAGGTAACACATGCACTCTCGTAACCAGTGGAGGGAATATAGATTGACGAGGCAGCCCTCCTGATCAATTGTTGATCGAGATCCTTGGCCCATAAACACTGCAGTTTCATCCATAGCAATCATGTTGGAGAGTTGGTATTTAGAAAAGTCGATGCCATCAACAGAGGACTTGAACGCAAGTGCACATTTAATAACTTCAGTATCTTCCAGCTTGAACAGTGTTGTTGGTCTTCTTAGAGACGGTTCATATCGCTGAATGAAGCTATCCAGCCAATGCTGTGATGCTTTGAATTCTTCTGGGGATATTTCTAACTGTGGTGCCATTGCAAGGGCAAATGCTTGAATATCAGCCCTGCGCAGAACCAAAGCCTTTGCTCTCCTGTTAGCAATCCATTCACAGATGATGTCTTCCAGCTCAGGAAATAATGGTTGCCGACCTGAGGCACACTTGCACTTCTTAGCATTTCCCTTGTCGCCTTGTTGACTGAGGTTATCGTAAGCTGCATGCCATTTTCAGACCATTCGGAGATCTAACTTCTTCTCTTTGCAGAAAGCCATAAGATTCTTTCCACGGGAGTCCTCTACAATTCCTTTCTTGTACTCGACGGAATAGCTCTTTCTTTTTGCACTCATCTTGTCTGGGGGGGGGGGTTAATTGAAGACTTACGAGACCGGAGTGGCAAAACAAAAGGGAGACAGTTAAGAAGACACAACCACAGACGTTCGTTATCAAGTTCTCGCGCTTTACATGCATTTTCTGTACTTTGACCAATCAAAGTACACCTGCCAGTGTTTATGGGCCAAGGATCTTAACCGTCCAGTGTGAGTGATGATTAGGGTTACAGTAAGAATCATGGAGGACTCCCAGGGAAAGAATATTATGACTTTCTGCAAAAGGAAGAAGTTGGGTGTCCGAATGGTCCGAAAATGACGAGCAGAGTACGATAACCTCAGTCAACAGGTGTCAATAATATTATTTTATAATTCAACACGTTCATCGTGTGTTGTTGACTATCTTAACTGGGGCTTACTTTTGGGGTAGGGCTTATATCATGACCACCCTGGAAAACCATGCTAGGCCTTATTTACGAAGCAATACGGTATTAGAATTGAATACAAAGGACAAGCAGGCAAACACCAACTAGGGCCCAAGAACCAAAGCTCTATATACCTTCTCAAATGACCACACTTACCATTTTCTAGAATATGGCTTTTGTGTGCAATGCTTCTGAGAAGGATACAAGTTGGGGACCACTCTGTAAACGATAAACATTGTGTTGCAGGAATCAAGAAAACTGAGGCAAATGGCTGACAGACGTTGAGACTACAAAAGTGAGAATAGAATCCCTGAGTTACATGCACTGAGGAAGAAGCTTATATCAGACTATTTAAATGGGGCAGAGGTAAGGGAAGCCAAATCTAATGAAGAAGCAAATATGTTTCACTTCTGCCTGTCAATGGAGCCATTCATTCAGAGACAGCAAAGCATACAGGAAGCCTCTGTGATCAGGCTGGATAAGGGCATCCAGGGGTAAGCCCCTTCCCTCCCTCTTGAGGGGAACTAGTGAGAAGATCCTACTTCATTTAATACTGGCAAAAGAGACAAGGAGGTCTATAATCACATGACCAGATTAAAAACAAAAATTAAAAAAAAAAAAAAGAATGGGTTACATTTTGACAGCCTACTCATGAAAGAACGTTCTTATTGAATTTTATCTGCCAGCAAGATAAGAAACTCTTAGAATGTGAGATGTTGTCAGAACCAGACTATTGGTGACAGCCCAGTCATGAAGGAGAATAACTTCCCTGAACAACAAGTACAGAAATTCATTCCTCCTTATACTAAATATCAACGAGGTTATACGACAGGCATGCAAGTTTCTTCTAGCTGTTCTCCTCAAAATGAAAAATACTAATGCAGCATACATTGACCATCTTCTCTGTCTAATGGCTATGCCAACCTCTCATTACCCAGTGAATCAAAGTCCACAGACTCAACAACACTGCCCTAATCTCTACATAGCAATATGAAGGGAAGATTCACTGAATGGATCAAAAGCCCTGTACAACACAGCCAATGGTTAAATCAGCAGAGGTGAGCAGACCCTTGGAACAGGGTCTTGAAGAGATATAGTACTGGCAATCTCATGCAACACCGGAATACTGATGCTGGTATTCGCAGTTTATTCACTGGGCTTAACTCTGTATTGCTTAAAAAAAAATCACATCTATAAGCAAGATTAGCCTCATATGAAAGCAAGCCGTCAGCTATGGTCTCTGTACTGATCCCCAAGGCATTTCCACACTGTGCCTCCTGAACCTCCCTATTTCCTAAAGTCAAATATTCTCTACTGCAGCTCCCTTTCCAATTCTTCTGTTAGTCATGTTTTACCTTTGCATACTTATTTCCCCTCTAATACCCATAACCATCCCCTCCTAGCTTCAACTGCAGTTTCACAGTGAAAATACCAGTATGGTACCGTTTGCCCAGTTATGAAACTCATATCAACGTTACTGTTTTTGTATGTTAAATTATATTAGACTATTTTAATCTTCACTTACGTCAGCACCACATAACAAGGATGAGACAGCAGAAGGCAGTACAATTAGTAAGAGTCTTTAGGACTGCCTAACCCACAAACCACTCTGAATGCAAAAAAAAAAAAAAAAAAAAATTTTGAAATTAAAAGACTCCTCCTAAATGCCTATTAACCTGGGCAAATGCATTTAAGGACTATCCAAACACACATACAATAAACCAATGGAAGACATATAAAAAAATAAATTTAATGGCAAAATCTACCCACATTAACAGAAACATCAGCCTCATGACTGACAAATGAGATCCCACAGTTTAGCTGATCTAGTGTTGATATGCATGAAAATTCTGCAGCAAAATGTGCTGCAAAGGACAGCCACTTTTTTCAGTGTAAAAGCTGCTGCTGTATCCATAACCTAAAATGCAGAAAATACAAATGGAACCAACCGCAGAAAGCAGATCAATACTTCTGCAGTGCGGCAGCATTAATACCCGAGGGAATACGGAGTTATGCCCACATAAGTGTATGCCTAAGTATGTCCCAAAACAAAAAGTGCTTACATTGAGTACTTTTTGCATCAGGGATTGCATTTATCACCATGTAACTCCTAGCCTGGCACTGCACCGCAACAAAACTGAATGCTTAATGAAACAATTTAATCACAAGTTTCATTAGTTCAATTTCATTTTATCACCAATAAACTTACAGTAACCCAAATGACCAACCACACTGTCCTACCACACCAACTGACAAATGCACGGATCTATTAAAATTATGGACTATAAAAGTGTTTTCTGCAGGAGGGGCTTCAGTTCTGCCACACAACATGGAGGGCCTAATAACCCCTCCCCAGTCCCTCAATATTCGACTTCTGAAGTCAAATCAACACAGAGAAAAGGAATGCATATTTCTACTTTCTCTGAACTGATAAAACCTAAGCAGTAGTATACAAAAGGATCATGAATGTACAGTCGAACCTCCACACTGTAGATTGTATGGGATAAAACTCTGCAAAAAGAAGACACGAAGGATTATGAACTTTATATTAAGCTATGACAGTATAACTGGTGCTGGGAACTGCGAAATAGGCAAGTTGTGGTTTGTACAGTTCGCAGTGTAAGTAAAAGTAGGCCCATTTCATCCATCTACTTCGAAAAGATATTGATAACGGTAACACTGAAGAGAAAACATAAATGCATAACCTGTTTGCATTAGTACAATTATTTCTTCTTCATGACACTATTTTCAAGACGTTAAACTTTCCACGTTGCCTTTTGCAGAGAAAAGGGTGGCAGCTATTAGCTGCCAGCACAAAGTAAAACATGCAATCTTTTAAAGGCCTCTGGAATTCGCTTGAGCAATTAACCTTCGTCTACTGCAACATCTTGTGCCTTTTGTACAAGTTTACTACCAATCACGATCACTTATTTCAATTTTGATTTTGCTTGCTTGTCTGTATACTTTCCTTACATTAAAAGACTGCAATCTGGCTCTATTAGCATTAAAACCATACAAGATACTGATCTTCAAAAAGGTATAGCAGAAAGTAATAAATAGGATTACAAAAACAGACCACATACAGTCAGCAGTGCAGAACTTCTGTACAGACTTAGCTAAGTGATTTAATCAGTTGTATAATGTGGTCTTAAATAAAATTAATAACAAAAACAGTTCTGTTGTTGGTCCTTGTGCGTCAGACTGTAAACAGCAAACTAGATGTTTACGCTTAATTACAGGAGGAGCAAGTGAAGACGGCTACAGACTTTATCTAGCCAATGAAGTAAACTCTACAATGTTTAAATAATCTAAGATTCAACAGCAAACTTAAACAGAAATAAGTAAATGGAATTCTACAGCTTTTAAAACTTGCATCTTCTTTCTCTATCTGATACTTATAGCCTGGCTATGTGGCATAGAAGGATAAAACTTCAGCTACGATCCAGGCAGCCAGAGTTCGATTAGTGTCAGAGGTGTTGGAAGAACCAGGTGGGAGTGGGAACAGAAATCCAACCTGTGGTGGGGGGAATGGAGAGACAGATCCACTTGACAATGTTGAACCTTCCACAGCATTGACCATATCCAGGAGTGGAGTACACTGGCTTGGTCCTTACAAGAGTACAACAGCAGCCTTTACTGGTACTCATACGGTAGCACTCTCTTAAAGAGTGAATTATAGGTTCATAGGTTGGTACTAGGCTATCGGCCCTAGGGCCTATACAAGCCTAGCCATATCAATTCCCTGGCTATTTCTTCCCAGAATATTTACTTCCCTGGTCTGCTGTCTAGCAGGGCGACTGACGTGATCCCCGGGGTGAATTTCCTATCTCCCATCCAATCATCAAGGTTCCTTTTGAAGAGGGCCAAAGAGGCGCTCAGCTTGACATGTATGGGCATTCTATTCCAGAGTATGGGGAGTCTCTGGGTCAGGAACATATCCCTCCAGCATGTTTTGCTCATTGTGATGACCAGGTTTAGATCCCTGGAGCGTGTAGCTCTGAGAGATTGGGATTTCTTTAAGTGTAGCATGTCCAACAACACTGGGTTTGACATGGCCTTGTATGTTAAGCAGCGATCAACTCTGAGTAAGTGATATGTGACAGAGTATAGATGGAATTTTTTTTAGACGGTCAGCATAGGGCATCGGCTTTAGGGCTGTGGCTCTTTTCGTGATGTATTTCCGTGGCCTTTCCAGTTGTTGCAGATGTCTTGTGAGGTACATACCAAATGGGGCGTTGTACTCTATAATGGGTTTAATGAGGGATGAGTACAGTGGGACAATGACCTCCTTTCTTCTGGATGAAAAGCCCTTAGTGATGAGTTGTGTCACACAGAAGGATTTCCTGACTGTTGTGGCTATGTGGTTATTGAAAGTTAGACCACTGTGCACCTGTGTCCCTAAGTCCCTTACAACGCTTTTGGTGTTTAGTGTACTGCCACTTATGTGGTAATTCATGGGTACATGGTTTTTCCCAAAGGGGATAACTATACATTTCTTGGCCTTGAGCTTGAGCCCACGGCTCTGGCACCAAGCATCTTTTTCTGCAAGGCCCTTTTGGAAGAATATCCACATCATCTGGGGATTTAATAATGGCTCCCAGTTTGCAGTCATCTGCGAACTTTGTTAGCAGAAATCACCCTTGATATCCACATCTCGCCCCCACCCCCCATTAAGGAAACCACGGTAAAAGTATTTTCCAAAGCCAACTTTATGGTTCTTAAGGCAGAAGTGGTGAACTTCATGACACCCATGCAGATGGACAATACAGTTACAACTGCTGAATCCTACACAAATGCACTCTATAAGCACTTACACGAGTGCATGGATCGTGCTATCTCAAACAAAATCAAGAAGCTATCCTCCAAAAACAGGAAGCCAATTTGGTGGTCCCATGCCATAAACAAACTCTACAACAGAAGGCAGAAACTGTTGCAAAAGAGAGTAAAATCCCATGAGTGGAAGAGCTCCCTGGTCAGCCTCAGTAAGAAGCTGAGATCCCTTATAAGATCCTCCAAAGCTAGCTACGAAAACAAATTCGACACTTATTCTAAGGACAACCACAAAGCATTCTATAGCTACGTCAAGAATCTCGATGGCAACACCCAAATCTGCTCTGAGTTACAGCACAAAGGCACGAAAATTACAGAACCAACTGATATTGCCAACATCCTGGCATATAGGTTCAGTGCTAAAGTTACCCCCCCTCACCCCCTAAAGGGCCCATATCTATACAGGAAGAATGCAGAGTCCCTGTAATCACAACTATGCAGGTAAAAGCTGCACTCTCTAAAGCCAAAAACACAGCATCCATGGGACCAGACAACATCCCAGGCTGCATTTTACACGAACTTCAGAATGAACTGGCTCCCCATTTAAGCACCATGTTCAATAATAGACTCACATCAGACTTTGTGCCCACTGAATGGTGCACAGCAACAGTTATCCCACTCCACAAAGGGGGAGCCACTACTGATCCTGGGAACTATCGCTCTTTTAGCCTGACGAGCCTGGTCTGCAAGGTCATGGAACGTATCACATGGAACTCATAAAGATATTGGTAACCTCCAAACTCTGGACCCCACCCAGTTTTGGTTTGTGAAAGGCAGATCATGCCTCCTGAACCTGATCGACTTCTTTGAGGCAGCCACCAAAGCTGTAGATGAGGGTAAAGTGGTTCACACAGCCTATCTTGACCTCGCCAAGGCTTTCGACACCATTCCCCATTCTGGGATTATAGCTACACTCACTAAACTAGGTATAAATCCCGACATCACAAGATGGGTTGCCAACTGGCTCACTGACAGAACCCACACTGTAAAAGTTGCAGACTCCAAATCTAACCTCAAAGCAGTGACAAGTGGAGTACCACAGGGTTCCATTCTGGGACCTCTCCTGTTTGGTATCTACTTCTCTGAAGTACAGGCTAACACAGAGGGCCTCTGGCTAACGAAGTTTGCAGAGGACTGAAAACTAGGAGCCATAGTCAAGTCCCCAAATGATGTGGACATCCTACAGAAGGGCCTCGCTGAGACAGATGCCTGGTGTCAGAGCCATGGTCTGAAGCTCAATGCCAAAAAGTGCAGTGCCATCCCCTTTGGTAAAAACTCTGTATCCACGAACTACCACGTAGGCAGCAATCTACTTAAGACCGAATGTGTGATAAGAGACCTTGGGACCCAGGTGGACAGTAGTCTCTCCTTTCATAGTCACATCGCCACAGTCATCAGGAAGTCCTTCTACGTGGCACACCTCATCATAAAAGGGTTCTCATCCAGGAAAAAAAGAGGTCATTGTTCCCCTCAACTCAACACTCATTAGACCCATTATAGAGTACAATGCCCCTTTTAGAATGTACCTCACAAGACATCTGCAGCAGGTGGAAAGGCCACAGAAGTACCTCACAAAGAGGATTACTGGCCTCAAACAAATGCCCTACACTGACCGCCTCAAAAAACTCCAGCTTTACTCTGTAGCATATCACCTACTCAGAGGTGATCTCTGCCTAACATATAAAGCTATGTCAAACCCAGAGCTGTTAGACATGCACACCTATAGAAATCCCAATCCCTCCGAGCTATACGCTTAGGGACCTAAACCTTGCCACTACAATAAACAGGACATGCTGGAGGGATAAATTCCTATCCCAGAGACTTCCCATACTCTGGGACAGGCTACCCATCTATGTCAAGCAAAGTTCTTCATTAGCACTCTTCAATAAAAATCTTGATGAGTGGATGGGAAATAGGAAATACACCCCAGGGATCACTTCTGTGTCTCTGCTCAACAGTGGTACAGGAAAATAACTTTCTTGGGTGGCGTAAGCCAGAGAACCTTGTTGGCTAGGCTTACGTAGGCCCTTGGGCCAATAGCCTAGTACCTACCTATGAACCTATGAGTCCCTTAGTACTGGCCTGTACTTCAGAGAAGTAGATGCCAAACAAGAGCGGTCCCAGGACTGAACCCTGAGGTACTGCGCTTGTCACTTGTCTGGAGCTGGATTTTGAGTTGGCTACTTTTACAGCGTGGGTTCTGTCAGTAAGCCAGTTGGCAACCCATCAAGTGACATAGGGATTAATGCCCAGCTTAGTAAGTTTATCTATGATTCTAGAGTGGAGGGATGGTGTCGAAGGCCTTGGCAAGGTCCAGATAGGCTGTGTGGACCACCTTACCCTCGTCCACGGCTCTGGAGACTGATTCGAAGAAGTCAATCAGGTTGAGGAGACAAGATCGGCCCTTTACGAAACCAAACTGGGTGGGGTCGAGTGTTTGAAGGTTACCAATGTCTTTGTTTATAAGTTCCCTGATAATGCGTTCCATGGCTTTGCAGATCAGGCTAGTCAGACTAATGGAACAATAGTTCCTGAGATCCAAGGTGGATCCCCCCTTGTGGAGTGGGATAACTGTAGCTGTGCACCACTCATTGGGCACGAAGCCTGAGGTGAAGCTATGATTAAACATGACACTTAGGTGAGGTGCCAGTTCATTTTGTAGTTCATGTAGTACACAGGCAGGGGTGTCGTCTGGTCCCATGGATGCTGTATCTTTAGCTTTGGAGAGTGCATTTTTTTCCTGTGTGGCCATGAGTACTGGAATTTGGCAATCTTTTGGTATTGAGATGGACCCTTTAGGGGATGAGAGAGGGGTGAAGTTGGCACTGAATCGATCTGCCAGTCATGCCAATCGATCGAATTACAAACACTATATGCTTAACGACTTGCTGTGACATGGTTACGGGACAGTCTAGCAACTTACAATCAACAGAGTCAGTCAACAGTAATGGTCCATCAAGTTAAATCTTTTATAAATTATTTTGGTATAAAAAATAATGCACTTGGGTTTTTTCCTTTCCTTTCTTTAACAAATTTGAAATTCCTTTCTTTAACAAATTTGAAAAACAGCATTTTCAGCATAGGTCAATTGTTTTGCAACATGCACTGATACCTGTTATAAGTAAACTAAGGCAAATATAAGTAAAGTAAGGCAATCTGACCTAAAGTGAATGTATTTAAGAAGGCTTAAGCCCATGAAAAAAACAGGAAAAAAAAATAAAGAACAACAGGACCATAATTAAAAATCAGCGCCTCAGAATCACAGAACTATTGCTGCAGGTGTTTTGATATCACTTACATTTCCAGTTTTATTTTCTGTCAGCTGATTACAATTTGTTTACAAGGTAAGACCTAATAAGATCCTCACACAGAACGGGTACTTGTAAGTCGCATTTAAGTCCAGTGCACACGGGCTGCTTAGAGGGGTCTATATTAGATAAACGAAAGTTTATCTAATCGAATGCTGACCAGGATCTCAGTATGGTTTTCATGAGATCGTGGTACACTGAAGATGGAAATATTTGCCCTTTCCTCACTGTAGTGCGATCTCAAGAGTTAGAAAATATATTTAGCGGGGGGTCACAATTGCGATTTCGAGTTCCGAGATTTTCACTGATTTCATTGTTCGATCGTTTATCTAATATAGACCAGTTTAGAGCACGTCACAAAAATATTTAATCTGTAATTCCTTTCTGAAAATCACACTGCTGCATTGCCTTCATATAAAAAGTGAAGACTTCTTGTGTTATGCCTACATAGGGGTCTATGGTTCTCCATTTTCAAGGAAGCTTATTACAACTGGTTAGGAAGTGGTTATGCACTATGCACACTGTGCTTTTCTTAAGTTAACTCAAATTAAACTTCAACAAGTCACTTTTTGTTGAGGCTTAGAACTCATAAATTTACTAAAAACAATTTGAAAAACCATTTTGCAGGTAGGGAAGTCACCATACCTGTCTTGTGGAGTAGTTTTCCCCACAACCCCCTTACTTAGCTATACTAACTCGACAGTCACAAAACAGTGCTGAACACTAAAAATACTTAGCACTGAAAAGTGTTCTCATACAAGCCTGCTGTGAGTAGTGAAAATCTAACTTTATGGTCAATAAACGCCACCAATTAAGACACAATCGCAAAAACACACCAGCAGCATATGGGACAACCAATAAATACAGATAATAACAAAGTCATATGTGAAAATGGCAATCAAGCTTCTTAAAAGTCAACAGACTGTGAAGGTTGACAATATAACCTCTGATTCTACAAATTTCACCTGAAGGGAGGTATAGCACTAGAGAGGAAGTAAACAAAGGAATCCGACAACGAATCACCAACGTAAGTCCACTTGAGTAATATGTCAGAAGATCCAATTACACCATTTGTCATTTATGAGCAAGAAAAGGAGATTGTCCTGGAAGCAGTGGGGGTGCTGAGAGCAGCACTAACAGCAAACCAAGAAGTTTGAAGCAGTACCAGTTTCATAAACCACAAATATGCAAGGACTTCAAAATGAATGAACACGTGCAAAAATTAAACAAGAAGGTATTGTGGCCAGAGAGAAATCCTGTGGCACTACAAATCAGTTCATTCACTCATGAGGAACTGTGCATGGGGCCCTCAAAACATCTGCAGTAAAAACATAGGCAATTTAATGATAAAAGATATGAGAGAGAAATTCAACACTAACAAACACAACTTTAGCGCGCAGTCGCTCAGGTAATGCACTCTCAGACAGACCTTATGGGACACTAGCTGATAGCATGCTGACAGGTTAAGCAAGGCAATACATGTGACTGTCAAATAGCTCTGAAATGGGTGCCAATTAAAAAAAAAAAAAAACTTTCCTTCTCTACTTGTTGACAAATCACCAACGTGGGGGACACCAAAATGGATGCCAGCACTGGACAGCACATTTCAGCATTAAACGTGGCAAAAAAGGTTACTGCTGAACCAGAATACCTTGTCACAGTTGAACCCCCCCCCCCCAAAAAAAAAAAAGTCATCCAAAGATGTATGAAAATGGAGAAAATGTGCACCTTAAGAGTTGTGTGACAGCTGAAAGTCATGGGGGCACCTCTGTCTTTGTATACAGTTTGAGAGTTCACATCAATAACTGAGCAACCAGATGGAGATGGTGAAGTCTGAGAATCAGCATCCTGCGCACAACAAAATTAAAGGTGATACACCAACAAGGTAGCACTGTGGGTATTCATTACACTCTCCACTGTTACAGAAGGCAGAACATTCTTGAAGGTTTACAGGTGCACTTAATACAGGAAGCAGATCTTACATAAACACTTCCACAACTGAGATGTGCTCTGCGTGGGCCACGGCACAAGTTCCGATGATGCGAGTCAACCAGTAGTCCATGAAGAAGACAGTGAGGACTCTCCAAGATTATATGAGTCAAAGAAGGTTGGGCACCCTTGAACCAGGCAGCTATGGCAAAGCCATGTCGACTTAAGAGGTCCCACAAAAAAGAAGGAATAAGTGCCCACAGTAGATGGACATTCTTTTGGAAGCAAAAGAACTGCACAGGTTCAGGGGCATTAGGTCTGGACTGGCACTTCTGCAACTAAACCCATATGTCTACAGATTAGACCAAGGCCTCTGGTGTTCCACCACAAGAGGTCGCTGTGCACCCCAAACAATAGCATGACCTCCTCAGCTGAAATCCTACAATTGTGGGTCAGTTTGCATGCCTTGCTGCAAGTGTCTGGTTTTGATGCTCATATCTTGAGTTCTGAGTTTAACAGTCATGTCCCCTCATCTTTGGTGATTAATAGTATCCTTGATTTAAAAAGAGTGGTGAAAGTGGCCACTCACAAACCCACACTGAAAGAGACTTTTAGCAGACATCTGTCATCTTGAAATCACCCCTTTGAAATAAAAGGCAATAGAGACCAATAAAACAGCATTTTATTTATTTATTTATACATACATGGTTACCGAGGGAGTGCACCGATTTCAATGGACCATCTACAGGCAAACCTGTGAAAACAAATTGCTCCAGGTGAGGCTCAAACTCACAACTTAGGTATTGCTTTGCAATGTACTCCTATACAAGTATCACGTGCTAACCGATTGCACCACTGCAGTGCTACTGCACTGATGCTATTATTGCTGATCAGGGGAAGGTGATGTGAGGGAATACGTCTCAAAGAGAATCTTTACTTGAGAAATGATCACCTATACTTGTCTTCTCTATCTGTATAGAGGAAAAGCAGCATAATGTCCCTGCCAAATCTTTGACAGAGTTAATACCTCACTCTATGGATGAGATGTTTAAACAAAGCCCCATCTGCTTGAGTTTGTGGTAGCTCAGGTGGATGTAAAAGGTCCCACTGCATCTATTGAAAAGAGTAGGGAAAGTTCCAATTATGTGGCCCCAACCCTTCCTAGGTGTCCCTATAGTGCAGATCACACCCATTTTTCAGTTCCCAAAGATGGGGCTCTATCCCTGAGATAATGGCTGTGATTAAAAAAAAATCAACTTAGCCAAAAAGGGAAGCTACAGTTAAACCCATGAAGAAATGGGTAAACTCAAGTCAGTGGCTCACTAGGCACTAAGCAGAGGCAGCCTGCAACTCAGAACAAGCTATTTAGGCCAAGTGCTCCCCCCAAGACCCATAGCATGAGCCACAAAAACTTTCAGACGCACACACACACACACACACACACACACACACACACACACACACACACACACACACACACAGTTCGGATTGACCTGCAGCTCAGAATCACACCACAGCCATTGTATGCATTAAGTGCAAGCAGAAAAGCTGTGTTCTGTTGCAAGAGGGGTCTTGTGCGCATGCAATAAATTTCACGTGTCTGCTTTCACTAATTTATTTTCCATGTATGCCAAGCAGTCCTTCTTGGTAATGACCTCAGCTTGACACCATCGTAATGACAAGCGAGAAAGGAGACAGGCATGCCAAGGGACTCTGGGCTCTTAACACAATGTGATGAAATAACTATTTCTGATGATTTTGTATGGCGCCCTCTTTCTTAATTGTGTATTGCAAGTAAGCAGATCCCAGGCACCTCAGCCTAACATTTCTCTTTCTCCGAGCTCTTTTTCCTATCCCCATCAGCATTAGTGACTTTCCACTCCTGAAACCACTTGGACACTAATGTAAAGTTGTAGCCTGTTTCTGCAGCTGTAGTCTGGCCCATAACATTAACCCGAGTTTCAGTCAAAAAATGTGTCGTTATTGTACCACAGACCATGCCACCAAACTTTAGTACTTAAGTACAGTCCCAATTTTAAAGACTTTTCTCAGTGTTTCTGAACACAAATGTCCATAGTTTTTAATGTGCAAATGTTTGGATAATGTCTGCAAAGGATGCCACATGAAGGGAAGCCATGTGAACAGTGATGTTTTCTAGTGAAAACAAGGGCAAAAATTAAATTTTGACTAGTTTCACGTCAGTATGAAGAAAAGCAGTGTGTATAGCTCTTGATACAACATTACCACTAGGGATATGTGGTTAAAATAGAGTAGCAGGAACTTGCTGGGTTTTCTCAAACTGCAAAACAAAACAGGCAGTTTAAATGGATTACATGAGAATTTTCTTCTTGGATGCTATCACTTTTTAAGCAACACAACAGAATTTTACAAAAAATACTAATCTGTTCACAGTACAGTAAATCTGCGTTTTCAACCAGCTTATGAGTATCATTGGGGAGGGTCCTGTTGTGACAGCAGTCTTTGATCAGGTCTACTAGCTCAGTGACCAGAAGTGTAGTCAAAGCAGCACAGAACTGGAACAACAAAGGTACATATACTCCTGGCCTACAAGGTCCGACTAATCCATATCCTACCTTTTAAAACTTCACTAAAACAATTTTTCTATTTTGGCAGCTGAAGGAGACCATCCAGCAATGTATACTGGAAAATACGAAAATGTACCACCTACTTTAGTTTAATTCTGCTTCACCCATATTGATGATTTATACTCCTACTCACTGTATTATTTTATTTTCATATTCACCTGCATATACTACAGCGTACTGATTTATGTATTGCTCAGTTTTGTAACACTTTGCTTTTTCCACTTAGAAAAAAATAGTTTCCCTTTAATCTACTTCTTGGGATAAAACTAAAAGTGGTCCATTTTCCATTTGGATCACAGTTCTACCCCAATCAACAAATGAAAATAAATATAACATAAATAAATAAAATTTCAAGGCAGGCCAAGTTAACTGAGGGAAAATCAAAAACCCCAAGTAAGGCTGTACTTCTTGGGGAGTAGGGTTCTTATTATTGCCAGTAACCAGATGGAGGCACAATAAGCAACAAAGGACAAATACGTTGAATTGTGTGTGGCGCACATCGATGATGTCATCACACCATAAATTCCATGAAGAAATGTTCCAAGATGCCCTGCATTCCCACCCCATTAGGCAACGGCCACAGCACGACAACTCGTAAGAGACTTTTCACCAAATATGGTTCTGGGCCTCTAATGGGTAAATCCGAAAACGTATAGTAACTGACAACAAAAATCAAGTAATGAAAGGAAGATTAACAATACAAAATACACAGGCAAAAAGGAAGAGAAACGTTAAGAAACATGCATGTAAAAAGATAGGTCTTCAGTATTCTTAAAGGCATCGACAGCATGTAGTAATAACGGGAAATCGTGTAATCGGTTTCACTAGAAAGTGCTTTCAACATGACAGCAGTGACCACAAGCAAAGACTGGCTTAGTAACATCTACAGAAAGCACACTCCATCAGTAATGAAATGAATTCATTTCACAGCACAGCAAAATCATCCATCAGCCAGCTACAGCTTTACCTATGCCAGGAAAAACTTGGTTTAAACACAAAATATACCTCTGTTAAGTTGTGCACTGCTGAGGTTGTGTTCAGTTTGTTTATTTTACACAAAAAGGAACAGGGACCAAACACCGATTTATAACCCTGCATTTTGCATTTTGTGGGAACCCACCAAAAATACTGAAATCTATTCAGTTTTGCAAGCATTTGCAGTAAAGCAATCCATCCTAGAAAAAAAAGAGAGAGTGAAAGAGAGACACCAGCAGTTTTACTTGAATATGGATTTCAACTTCACTTACTGTCTGGTTTGAACAAGTCAGTCTTCAGGAGGGGCAATACAAGCAAAGACTAATGCTGAATGCAACCATGAGTAAACCGCATGGTCATGCGCATAATAATATCTGATTTGCAGCGTATGCATCTTATAAACATATAACACGTATTTTTTGAAGTAAATTAACACCCATCCATCAGGGGAATCAATCAAGTTATAAAGCAACAGTCCCCTCCCTTGCTGCAAGCATGCAGGAAGAGTGTTCTGCTACAGATTACTAGATTTTTCCATAGCACTGTTCTCTGCCACCCGCAGTCAGCGGTATGGAGGGGAGCAGCAATACACTAGTGCTGTCTGACTGTAAGCTACATGCACTCTATCCCTAACACTTCAGCAGTTTGAATGCAGGGCGTCCGCTTTAAAGCACTGTCAGTTTTTTAAAATACAACCTTTATTCTGTACAATCACTGACACACTAAAGTTAATATTCTAGCTCAGCACGTGGAACAACAAATTGTAATTTGTTCTGGTTCATCTTCTCCACAACAACGAACACAAAACTAACAGCTTGGATATCAATGTGCTCCATTCACACATTTCATCCTTACACTGTCCCAATTTAAAGTATATTTTATCAGTACAATGGATTGGCTTCCCTACCTTACAGCCAAATGAGTGACAAGACAAGCTCTGCTTCCCCTGTGACGCTAAACTGAATAAAGTAATCGCACAGAAAATGAATGAAAGAATGCATGTGTACGTCTAAGATGAGAGTTAAAAGTATTGTGCAAGCTGCTTCTAATTTGTTTCTAGTCACTTTCAAAAGAATGCATCAGAAATAAATCAAATGCCAACAGGGTGTGCAGCAACTATAAAATGCACCGCAGTTTTAATTTATTCATAACAGGGCCCCCTTTTCTTAACATAACGGTGTTGCTAATATCCTTGGTAGCAAATTTAGTGTCAACTTCACCCCTGAGACTTCTACTCAAAGTCCAGAAATATCTGAATCCCTTACTCCCCTAATTAGCGCCAAACACTGTTTATCAAAAGTGCTAACCAAGACCAAAACTACTTTCTGCATGGGACCAGACTGGTTGCTTAATTAATAGAGTTAGACATGCCCTCAAAATGTTTATCCTTGTAACTACTGGTTTTGTCCCTGATGAGTGGCCCATTGCAGTGGTGATGACCATCAATAAGGGTGGCCTTACAACAAGCTAGGTAATTGTAGACCTATCAGCCTTATAAGCCTCATCTGAAAAGCCATGGAATGTATTATAACTGACTTCAAACTGTGACAGCAAAAATCTTATTATACTTGTCCCCCAACATTTTGGTTTTGTGAAGGGTACATTCTGTCTTTTTAATCTGGTGAATTTCTTTGAAAGGGTTATGCCGGCTGTAGATGGTGGTCATGCGGTGCACGCTGCGTACCTTGACCTGGCCTTTAACACCATTCCCCATGCTGATATCAACAAAAATCTAAACAACAATGGTGCTACTGCCAAAAATTCCAGCGACACAATGATACCACACCAGAAAGTTTATTGCATAAAGCTTTCGGGTCTACACCCTTCATCAGTATAAAACAATTACATTAATACAACATTTAAATAGGAGAGATCATAAAATCACATGCTTCAGCCCATCCCACATCCTAACCAACAATTAGATCTTAAAGGAACAACATGTCATAAAGCATTTTATAATGCTGTCCACAACCTTGCTTTTTATATATATATATATATATATATATATATATATATATATAGTATATATTATTATATACTATACTATATATATATATATATATATATATATATATATATCGCAAGGTTGTGTATAACAATTTTTGCATGTTTAATTGGTATAATATTTTAGTTTGTATAGGATAATTTTTGGTTATTTAGGTAATCCTATTTTTGATTGTTTTATTTTTTATTCTTTATAGAGTGTTTTTATTAAGTGTTTTTTATATATGTGTGGAATTTTTATGCTGTTCTAAGTTCTTTATGCTGTGCTTCATTAGTGGACAACATTATAAAATGTTTTATGACATGTTGTTCCTTTAAGATCTAATTGTTGGTTAGGATGTGGGATGGGCTGAAGCATGTGATTTTATGATCTCTCCTATTTAAATGTTGTATTAGTGTAATTGTTTTATACTGATGAAGGGTGTAGACCAGAAAGCTTTATGCAATAAACTTTCTGGTGTGGTATCGTTGTATCAACAAAAATCAACACATACATGATAAGATGGATCGCAAACTGGCTGAAAGAACCCATACAATGTGAGTTGAGAGTGCCCCATCAGAAACAACAAAAGTGACCAGTGGTGTTCCCCAGGGCTCAGTACTGGGACCTTTCCTTTTTGGTATTTTTCAAACATCTAAGCAGACAGCCAAGACCTCTAGCTAACAAAGTATGCAGACAATTTCAAACTGGGGTTGTCAGGTCATTCTGTGATTTCAAAGCCCTCCAAAATGATGTCTCTTTAGTAAACTCTTCGTGTACTAATAATGGTCTCAAACTAAATGCTAAAAAGTGTAGCATCATCACTTTTGGTGGGCAACCTCTGTTCTCATCATGTCGTCAAGACAACACACCTGTATAAAATGTAAACATAGTTAAAACTTTGCACTTGGGTTAATAGCTCCCTCCCTTTTGAGCATCATGTGGCAACAGTTGTCAGGAAATGCTTTAATGAGCTCAGCTAACTGCCAAAGGAATATCATTGAGGTTTAATGAGGTAATCACTCCCTTACACTCAGCATTGATCAGACCAGTTATAAAGTACAAATACCCCCTTCAGGAAGCATAGCACTAAACATACAGAACTATTAGACAAAACAAAAAGTTCACAAGCAAAAATGTCGCAGTCCTGAAGTCCCAGAGATGGACAGACAGACTGGAAGCTCCATCTCTTTATTCAGCGTTTTATAGATCTCTGTCTCACTTACTGCACCATTAAAGATCTGCTTGTCCTGAACCTCCTGGTTCTCTGCAAATCAAATATCTCCACCAATACTAGAATCAGAGACCTGAATCTTCATTAACAGACAGCTAAAGCATGAGACAGGTTTATAACCCAGCACTTCTCATACTTTTGGAATACACTTTCCCTACACGGTAAATAAAGAGTCTCATTATGTTCTTCCTTTAAACAAACTAGATGACTGGAAGAGTAACCCCAAATTTACTCCAGGACTGATAAGTATGACCCTACAGAAGAAGTGAGGAGTGTACTGGCAAGGTGAGAATGATTATGAGACTCAGTGGCCTTGAAATGTCTATGAATCTATTAACTACAGAGTAAAGGAGTACAGTAAGCAGGGCAGTAAAACAGCAGCACCACAGCATTAACTACTCAGTGGAAAAGAACCTCCACAATAATATCAATCTTAAAACAGTGGGCTGGGGAGAAGCACTTATACTTTTTTTTGTAAGTGAAACAGTAATTTAGATCTAAATTCTTTTGCACGTTCTTATTTATGAATGCAGCAAGTCACACATTTTAGACCAAGCACAGATAAGACATGGTCAGTAACATGTAAAGTGCTGGGTTGCGTGCAACACGTTTGTGCCGGGAATATGGGGGTCTGCTTGAACCTGTCTCTACAGCAAAGAAATGAGGAATAACCAGACTCCAGTACCTTAAAATCTGGAACATAAGAAGATTAGAATGCTCTGTAATTGGAAGCAAACTGGCTTTTACACAATGCATAATGATATTTTCTTTTTAACTGAGACAGAAGAATAAATCTGCAGACACTATCAGAAAAAAAAATCAGAGGTCACGTAAATTTTTACAGGATGCACTGGTGACAGATGGTAACCAATGCATTTGTGTCTGTGTAGATATATCATCTCACACACACACACACACACACACACACACACACACACACATATATATAATATATGGGTGTGCTCCATTACATCAGGCAGACTATGTCTACTGCCAGTTGGTCAATGTCAAAATGTCGACACATACCATGCATGCTCCTTGGATAACCTGCAGCATGCCAAACCAAAAATAAGTGTTTTTACAGGGGGGACAAGCCTCTTCCACACCCTGATAATTATATGTACTGACTCTGAAATTGCACAGTCCCCATGAAAGGGAATATTTCCCTATCCGGGTATTGATGATCAACTGCACGTCATCTCTGTCAACCAACCGCCTGTTGACACTGTACTACATTCAGTGTAATGGAATATACCCATATACTGTATAACTTTATTTGGCAAGAATGTAAACTGGGCTAAATGCCTTTCTCAACAGCTAGAGATCAATTCTTTAGTAAGGAACCTGGGCAATTTCTAGAAACAACGTCAGATCTATTAACTTCAAATATTAAGCTGCTCTACGTGAGAAGTCAGTAAGAATGAAGGCTGAAGCTGGACATCCAGGTACCTCAAAAGGAAGGAATGATGAAGCTTGATGTGATTAGATTTCTTTGGAAAACAGTCTCCAGCTGATGGTGCCTATTTCAGTCAGAAAGGAAAACAAGCAGAACTTTTCCCTACATTTGTACAACATATGCCTTCTGCAATTTGTTGTGTTGGAAGGCATAGTGAGAAAGGTGTATGAGTACAGTAGGCATAATAAGAAAAGATAAGTCTTACCACTCACCTCACAGACCTGTTTTCCACATGCATACCCATGATCACGCAGCACTTCCTTACAGCTCATACACCCACATGCTCTTCTTAGTGTACCCATGCATGGACTTTTCCCTCTTGTGCCCTTCTACAGACATGTACATCTCTGTGTCCCTCCATACATCCGAACTCTGTGTGCTACTGTATGCATGCAAACATACTGAAAAGGGGATATGGGTATGTATGCATGTCTTCATGCATTCAGACTTCTTTTAATGTGCCCCCATATGCATGCATGCCTTTCTCATTCTGCCCTTGCATTTGTATGTACACTTTTGTTAGTGTGCCCAACATGTACACACATGAACCTTTGACAGTGTTCTGCCACGTACTCATCATTTTTAGTTTTCTTCCTTGTCACCTTTCACAACAGGCATCTCATACATATGCACGTGCACAGACACACGCATGCACACACACACACACATACGTTTTCATGTCTACAGACTAAGAGCTACGGGTTTTAAATCCTGTAGCACTGCCATCGATATTTGAACATGGAATGGAACCAGAACATATGGGGTTTGACCTCCACCAATGACATCCACTGATTGCTCCCTTCTGCACTGGGTAACAGACTCCACATAGCCCAACAATATATCACAGCTATAATTACTGCTTCACCCACCTCAGGTCAACCCAAATGCCTTTCAGTGAATCCTTGTGAGCAGTAAATGAAGCTTGACTAAAATTATTTTGTATACTGCCACACATACACACTCATAAATATTTTTAGACTGGGGTAAATATGGTCTCTACAGTATCAGCTCCTTCCTTACCAAAAGATCACAGCCACCATTAGGTGAAACTAACAAAATAAACATACACCTTACCGTTTTCCCCAAAACAACCCATCTTTTAAATAAATTTAATGAGAACAACAGTACAATCAGTATATCTTCACAGTCGGCAGATACCCCACAATTAGTCTTAGCAGTAAGATATATAAACCCTTTAGTCAATAAACCTAAAAGCAAGCACGTTAAAAGTTAGGAAAATTCTTTACTGGAAATAAACAAGTTAAAGCATTTTTTTCCAAGTGACTATCAGTAAAATGTTTCTACCAGAAATACAATTAAAGCATTCAGAAGGATAGTTAATAGTCAGAAAAATCTACTAACATTTAAACTAAAACCTCTTTCTTTTTAATTAAAAGAAAGACTGTCTAACTTTTCCTGACTTTTTAGCCCAAAACTAAATATTCGGAGTCCTTACGTGCAGTAGCTCTGTCCAGGGGTATCTCCTCAAATAAACTGTTAAACAACTAGGATTAATAGACAATCCCTCTACTTATGTCCCCAAACAGGATTTCCTGTGGCTTTAGTTTGAATTCTCATGATGCCTTTTGTTTTCAAAACGTAGGATTCAGCAAGCCAAAATCCAAATAAGGCGATAATCATGTGACCTAGTGCAGCAACCTTCAAGCAGAAGACTAATACTACAAACACACATGCACAGTCAATATGCAAGCAATACTTAAAATACAATAACTAAAATTGTATACAACTGCATTTGGTACCATTTTAAACATTTTGCTTTACATAATATAACTCACTAAAAATAATAAATAAGCATTTATACATTTTTTAATTTGATATTGCTCCAATACAAGTTTATACGTATGTATTTTTACACACACACACACACACACACACACACACACACACACACACACACACACACACACACACACACACACACACACATGCATTTTAAACTCTCAAGTAACTTTCTTGGCTATGTCTAAAGTTTGTTCATTTGACAGCTGCCTTATTGTTTATGGGGTGCTGTAGGACTCTCAGTTTTCTACAATTTAAACAGAAACTTAAATCGAATTACCATGAAACCCTATGCAACAAAAGGGTCTGCAAACAACAGACATTAAGATTTTAGCAGTAGTTTCATGATTTTAAGCTTAATTTTCATATGATTAAATTCTGTTTAACATGTTACTGTAACTAATGCCTTATGCCTGAACAAACTTGTTTGAGATATTTAGTTTTACAGTTCAAGCAACATTCCTGCATCTTTGTGACACAGCGCATTTAATTTGTTAATTTTTTGGCCAGTTCTGTGTGAAGCTTTGCCTTCTGTGAAGGTATTTTTCCAGTCCAATTCTAGTGTCAAACTTTACAAAGATTAAAAAGGATCAAAGTCTGGCAGTTACCACAGGGAATTAAGGCTGTTTGATATCTTCTTTTTACTCCTTAGTATCCGTGGCTGCTTTTCCTCTCTGTCACTTGTCTACCACATCATCCAACAATATTATTTAATCCATCAGTCCACAAACCCTTTTTTCCATTTTTGCACATAGGGTCAGTGTGGCACTTCAACAGAGATAATCTAAACCAAGGTTTACACTGCCAGGTGGTTCTTCCACACCACACAATTGCACACACACTCACGGCCAATTCAGCGTGTCCAAACCACCTAATGCGTGTCTTAGGAGTGTGGGAGGAAACCATAGCTCCCGGCAGAAACTTACAGGAACACAGGGAGGACACACAAACTCCACTCAGAAGACACCCCGTTGAGAAAAAAAAACGAGGAACCTCTTGCTGTGAGATGACAAAACTGTCCATTATGCCACTGTGCCACCAGTTAAATTATGTAGAGATTAAATAATATTGTTGGATTAAATAATATATCCAACAATATTATTTAATCTGTACACAATTTAAATTTCAGTATCATTTTTCATTCTGAACTTTTTTTTCACCCTTTTAAGTCTTCCACACTTTTAAGATGCTACTTTATGATTTCTACTTGTATTGCTGTAATAGCATTCCAATTTCTCTTCTTCACTATTTCCCTCACAAGTACTGTCTTTCCAACCATTAGTCATCACTGTTTATAGCTGTGGTGGTGGTGCTGCGGTAGCGTTGCCTCACAGTACGACGTTGTCCTGTTTGATTCTCAGCTAGAGCGTCTTCTGTGTGGAGACTGCGTGAATGGGCGTACCTTCGTTGAAGGTTGTGCGTTAGGGCTGGCAACTCTGCACGTAAAAATCTACTGCCAATCATTAGCGGACCGGAGTTCTGCTGTGGCGACCCCTAACCGGGAAAAGCCGAAAGACACAAACAAGAAGTTAACAACTTTATTCTCACCATACAAGGTAAGAGGCCAATGACGGACAAAAATTTGCAAGCAGTAATGCGTCAGTTTTTGAATGTTTGAGTTTAAATGGACTTGATTCCATCCAAGAAAGTACAGTTTCCATATAGTATTCAAGGGAGGTAATATCACACATATATTCCTGGCAAAAAACAGAGGTATAGCCAAATGCCACTGGCTTAACAATGATACAGGCCACCTCTACGTTTAAAACATCTTCCTGAGAGTACGTAAATGTGAATAATAACAGTGACAACAGAGTCTTACAGCACCCCATATACAAGAAGGCAGCTGTCAAATGAATGAATTTTAGACATAGCCCACACAGTTACTTGAGAGTTTAAAAGGCAAACCACATGATTTAAGACTGCAGGAAATGTGCAAACAGATGATAAAAATGGCATCTTCAAAAAACTCCCAATTCCAGTGTGAAACATTACTAAGAGATTAGGAAGGACCAGATCAATGGTTGGCAGTTAGCACATGGAATTAATGCTATTTGCCATTAACAAATTGTTCTCTGTAGCCCAGGCTTCTCAGCCTCCATTTACCTAATGTGTCACTTTGAGCAAGTAATCTAGCCACTCTGTTTGGAAAGGCAGACATTTTGCTAACACAGCTTTCTCATGTTGTGAGTTTTAACTGTGAACTTCATTTATCTTTTTTTAACTTATTTCCAACTGTGTATGGAATGTTTTTACGTTGCCCTTTAGATTTTATCCAAAGTGAAGGCATACACACTGATTGTATCAGTCCTGTTAAGAACCTTCCTTTTTTTCATCTGTGAATTAGGGGGAGTGGCTTGTATTTATGGAGGACAGAGTATGTAGCAATGTTACAGCCCTGTTATGATCTCTCCTTTTTCTTCAGCTGTGAATTTGATGGTAGGGATTGTATTTAGTGGGGCACAGACCAAGGGACAGTACGTCAACTGTGTTAGTGAATCTTCGTTTTTTTCATAATCTGTGAATTAGGAGGCAGGGATTTATGTAGTGATGTGCAAGGCCTGTGCTAGCAGTTATTTTTTTCCCCTCCACCTGTTAATTAGAGGCAATGCCTGTACTTAGATGGGACAGATCATGTGGCAACATACCAGCCCTGTTAGAAACTCTCCAAATTTTCCTCAATTGCAAATGAGAAGGCAGGGACTGCACATGAGGGGGAGGGGCGGGCAGAAGTTTGTGCAAGGTGTCACCAATCAGCCCTTAAAAGTTGCAAATTTCTGTCAACAATGTATCTAAATGTCTTCAAGCATGAACAGCAGGAAGAGAACTGTATGTATGAGAAGCCAGATTGTTCTGTGAGTTTCAACCTGATACAAGTTAGAACGCTTTAATATTTTAACATCCATTATGGCCACTTCATTCTTTTGTGCCATGAAGGGCCATGCCATCCTTGTTCTCTTTCATTCATAAAAGACAAAACTCCACAAATACTAGAACCACAGATTCAAATCTCCACCACAATATGAATATAACACAGTGGAAGGCCAGGTACCTTACCAACACATTTCTCCCCAACATCACAACACATAAAGCAGAGCAAAACTCTCATGTCCTACAAGGTGAACCTTGATGACGGGATGGACATCAGTAAGTTCATTCCAGGCCTAACCTGTTTAAAGTCTGGCTATATCAGAATTGTGAGGATGTAAACCTTAAAAATGACAAGATTATTCATTTTTGCAGTTTTGAACAGTTTTCTAAAGCCATGTAGGCAGCAAGAAGTTTACTGTAACATCTTTCTGTACTGATGACTACTCAGAGTTCACAGTAAGGTCACCTTGTCTGGAGTTACTACTACTAGATCTGTGTACCGCAGTCAGTGACGGTCATTGGTTTTCTAATCATTTTTGTATTTGTGGGTTAGCTCTTCTTTTCTGTTACAATCTCCATTTATGGAGCGTTGGGTTCTAGGTCACTATAGCGCATGCAGGATATCAGCCATCTGAGGCAGATAACCGCGCTACTACTTTCTTCTCTTTCACGGTAAATTTATAAGGCTGTGCATCTTGAACATTGGGATCCACGTCATTTCTTTTCAGCTAAGACAATTTGTTGCATGTTTTTTTGTTACACTTTGTTGTGCAGGTTAGTCCCACTAAGCCAATTACTTCTTTTTAGGGAGACTTCACTTGGTATTCATACTAACTATGGAGGCTGGGATAATGGTTAAGGTGTTTGTTTACCTTACAGACACAAGATGCAGGGTTTGATTCTCACATGGGATAATAGGTAGGACCTCAGCTCAATGTCTTATCCAAAGGCTACCAAGACAGATTTGAAGCCCTGTCCCTAGACTCAGTCTCTTATAGACTCCTACATGATCTAATTCGTTCATTCTGTGCCATGAAGGATCACGCTACCATTGAGCACCTTCATCTCTAAAAGACAAACACCTCCCCAAAGACTAGAACTACAGACTTAAATCTGCACCTACATACAAATAAGAGATGCTGAACAGACAGCTCTATTACCTAACAATTTCCCCGTCACTGCATATAAAACAGAGTAACATTACATTCTGCAACATGAACCTTGACAACTGGATACGCAAACATAAATTCATTCCAGGCATGACCTATCTATCCTTCTTGAAGAATAAAATACATCATGATGTAGAAGTACTGTCAAGGTGCATACAGTCTGATGACAGACTAGCCTTGAAATTCCTATGATCCTATGATATAGTTTTCATTCAATCTACATAAACAGATATTCCAATACACAAGATCTGCTCTACTGCTTAAAACAAATTATCTTTGTATAAAACTTAATAATTAACTAACCAGAATTCCCTAATCCAATCAAGAAAGAGCACCGGACTGTAATTATAACAAGAATAAGGGAGACTAATTGATGAGGAACCAGCTCTTACTAGATTGAGACCAGCCGACAATAGTTAGGGAATGTAACCCGTTAAAAGCCTACAGCTTGTTAAAAGGCAAGTTGTTGTGAGTAACGGAAAGGTTTGCTCCAAAACAATAAGACAATCTGCACAATGAAAAGGCACAGATGTAGAATCAGCAAGGAAACAAAAATTCTTAATAGGAGGAACAAAACCTGTAAGTAGAAGAAGAGGAAGGATGGCAAAAGATTAACGATACATATAATAGTCCTTAAAGTTAGAAGGAGGGTAACTGAAGCGTATGACTAACAAGAACAGGTGTCACTCAGCCCTCCCAAAGAGATTAAAGAGTTAAAAAAGGACAGAAAAGAGAGATTCTTTCTGACTGATAATACTTTACTGTAATTCAGGAAAGAACAGTTCGATAACTGAAGCTGGGCATCATAATCCCACATTGTGGCTTCCAGTTAAAATCAACTATTTCAGAAGTAATACTGTAATAAAGATGAGTGACAAAGATGCATTACTACCTCTTCACATAAAAAATCAAATCTAAGGATAAAAATGAAGAAACTTGGTGAACCCAACATCATTTCAAATACAGAATTAAGACAGCTAAATCAAGTTTTAGCCCCAATACTCAATGACCTGTATAACAGATCTTCACAGAAGCAAAATGTAATTCCCAGACGGGGGAGACAGAACAGTCTGGGAATCAAAGCCAGCTCTTACATGCCAATAAGTGTAGTATGCCAGGTCTCAGACTACAGAAAAAAATAACACACTATTTAGTTGTGCGGTACATTTAAAAACAGTAGGAACACCAAAATCATGTAGTCTGCCTTCATTTCTATCCGTTACAGCTTAGAAAGCAGCTCAGCCATCAGAACAAGTTTCTGGAAAAACTTGAAAAAAATAGTTTTAAACAGCTTATTAGCCGGATCTCTGACGCACCCTGACAGCATAATGACAGCCAAAACCAAGAGATGCCGACTGGCAGCAAAGTGTACTGGCTTAAGGCAGTAAGTGGCAAACAAGTTACATCTTACAGAACAAAGACAAATGTTGCAATCCCCACCAGCATGCACTGAACTCACAAATAAAAATTCACTTCTGAAACAGACAATTGTGTCTTGTGGGTTTTAACTAGTTAACAAGGACACTATTGTAATGAGAAAACATGGGTAACAAAAAATGTAAAAATTACAGCTACAGAATAAAAACCTGCCATAAGGTTACCAGGCAATTTCACAAAACTTAGTTTTATTGCAAAATTAAGAATATTCTGCTTTATTACTACCATACAAGAACAAAAAGAGTGATTCAGAAAATAGCACTCCAGATCTTCTGGACACCTTATCTATTACCAGGCACTGTTGTTGACAGATTCTCCACCCCTCAGGTCCATGTCAATATATGTCAGTACTACCATGTGCCCCAAGAATAACCTGTACATTGGTTAATCAGTTCACCTCCAAATAGAAGGTGAAGCAGATAGAGGATATCTCTTTCAAGCCACCTGCAGACACAGGCTACCTGTGGCAGTGAGTCCAAAGACGCTGCCAAAATTCTGACTAGAATAAAGGCATATTATTTCACATGGCTACTGCTAGATATATTGTAGTGTCACAGCAGTACACTTACTTTTCCACACTAGCCAACTTGCTGCGAGACTCCTGTACCACCAAACACCACAAACTCCTAAGGTATCAACAACACAACAAAAAACTCTACTCACGTCAAGAAATGGAAACTACCCATGGGCTCTTTCAACATTTCATCTTTCTCTATCCCAAATGGCTCTACTAATGCTTCATTTTGTTTGCCAAGCCTAGTCACCAACAAGCACCCTTGGATACATAACCTCTGCATTACAGACTAGCTGCTCAGTGCTATTTTCTGTTGCAACAGACTTGTGTCTTTTTCTGTGGGAGTGACTTATTTTGCAGTCACGTAAACCAATTTGTGATAGTTCTACCACTGAAACAAGCAACTATTAACTGATGCCATGACACCACCCGGATTAAATGAATTTATAACTGTTAAACCCATTTTAGAGTTAGATAGGTAATGTATTTAATATGAAGGTTTACATATTTTTAGAATATACTTTTTATATAAATAACATATTTTATACAAATAACATTTACGAAATAATTGATTCATATGGTTTGGTAAACACAACAATAATGGATTGGTTTATTTTTGCATTTCAGTTATATATACATTTTTATTGTATTTTATAATAGTAAATGAAAATGACTATTGCCTACAGCTTTAAGACATTTTGGCGCCAAGATTTGGTATTTAAACGTCGTCTTTTTGTTGCACTAATTGTTCTGATGAAGCTCGCTATGTGCAGGTGAAAGCGCTTAACTTTTTGATATTAAACCTGGTTTTATATACTACGTGGTGTTGGAACTGTGTATATTTGCTGTTTGCTCTTGGCAACCTAGTTGCGAGTGGTAGCGAGGTAGCGTTTTGGTCTCGCTGACAATATTTTCAATTTGTGATAGTTTTGTGAAACTACAGCAGTGACAACTCCCCTTACTTTGGGTTTTCACATAAATGTAACATTATGTGGGTTTAAATCTCAGTTGCTGAAATAAATGAGATGGCCATGGGAGGATTTCTTCAGCAAGACTTAGAAGTACAAAAGTAGGTGATGTGGCAAATGGATTTATTGACAGTCATGTTGCTTCTCAATAACTCTGAATATAAATTGTTCAGCAGCAATGAATTTTACATGTTCTGGACTAAACAAATGGTTCCTGATAAAATGCAGAAAAAAATGAACACACCAAGGGAGCCACTATAAAACTTAAGGTAATTTGAGTTAAAATGTGGCTATTCAGTACTGTTAAAACTATACAAATGAAAGAGAAATTGTAGTTGCGTAAAATCTTACCATAACAGTAGTGGCCTTCTCTTCTCTGTTGCAGTATTCTCATCATGATGGATCCCCTGTCAAAGATGGCCTAATGGCCGGCCAGTATACGCCTTTAGATTGTTATTGATACGCCGTACGTCATACATATGTACCCCGCGCAAGGCATACAGCATAAAGGTGACGTTCGGACGTATCATCCTCAGAACTGACAGCCCCAGGAGGAACCCAGTCTAATAATACCAGAGCATAACATACACATCCAGAGGGACAAAAGACCGCGGGGGGGGGGGGGGGTGAATATTGCAGCAGTGAAAAAAAGGACATTTACTGTTATGGTAAGATTTTATACAACTGTACTATGTCCTTCCATTTCATTTTTGGAGTATTCTTAACATGAGGGACAGTGCAAAAGCTCAGGAAGAGGACAGGGAGGAGGAAGGGCCAACACAGTCTTCTAGGAACCCATGAAGAATGGCCCTAGCAAAACCAGCTCTAGCCCTAGATATGATATCCAACTTGTAATGTTTGGTAAAGGTATGCACCGAAGACCAGGTAGCTGCCTCAAAGATAGAATTAGTATCAAAACCCTTGAAAAAAAAACACCAGAAGAAGCCACAGCCCTAGTGGAGTGAGCTTTAATCACTGAAGAAAGGCTCGTACCATGATAATAAGAACAAAGAGAATTGGTTTAGAAATCCAAGAGGAAATAGTCTGCTTGGAAACTGCCAAACTTTATGCTCTAGGATGAAAGGAAACAAAACACTGATCAGATTTTCTAAAATCTTTAGTTACGTCCAAATAAAATTTGAGTCGTCTATGCACATCCAAAGTGTGCAACACCTTCTCACTAGCAGATTGCAGAGAGGGGAAAAAGTCGGCAAATTAATACACTGATTAAGAGACAACTCATTCACCACCTTGAGCATAAAAGAAGGATTGGTACGAAGGGACACTGTGCTTATGAAAAACAAAAAAGGAGGAACAGCCATAAGGGCTGGAAGCTCCAACACCTGTCTGGCAGAAGTAAGTGCTAACAAAAGAACAGTCTTCCAGGAACAATGCTGTAAGGAAGCTGACGCTGCAGGCTTAAAAGGAGCCGGAGTCAATTTTTCCAAGACAAAATTAAGATCCCAGGAAGGAGGAACAGGCTTGCTGGGAGGTATTATATGAAGGATGCATTTAAGAAATTGTTTAGCCTCAAACCTAGTAGCCAAAGGAGGAGTTAAAGGCAGACAAGCAGAAATGGCTGAGAGGTGGGGTTTAACAGAAGAATATGTCAGCCCAGTATTGAATAATTCACACAAATAAGAAAGAACCAAAGGAACATCCACAGTAAGTGGATCAAGGTTACGAGAAAGATACCAAAGAGAAAACCTCTTCCATATGGACAAGTAGGATTTCCTAGTAGTAGGTTTTCTGGCCTCCTGCAGAACCTGAAGCACATCCTCAGATTGTGAATCAAAATCCTATCATCCACAGTGTCAGTTGGAGCATGGACAGGTGGGGCTGGATGAGAGATCCTTTGTCTTGTGTGAGAAGATCCACCCTGTGAGGTAAATTGTGATGATTGCCCTTGGCTAGATGCAGAAGAAGAGAGAACTGATGCTGTCTGGGCCAAAAGGGAGTCACGAGCAACATTTTGGAAGAATTCTGTTATATCTTGCACAGGACGTATGAAATGAGAGGAAAGGGAGAGAAGACAAAGAAACATTCCCTTCCATGAAAAAAGTAGGGTGTCCACCTTCCAGGCTGGAGGACAAGGAGTCCTGGCATAAAACTGAGGAAGCTACCTGTTCAGAGGGGAGGCAAAGAGATCTGCTTGAGGAATACCCCACTGCTGGACAATCCAGAAACACATCCCTGTGAAGCATCCACTTGTGAGACTGTGTCATGGACCTCTCAGTGGGGCCTGCCACAAAATTCTGATTGAAGGAATGGACACTGTCTGAAGTATGACTTGGTACTGAAACACTAACTCCCAAACCAGAAGTGCCAATCTGCAATGCAGATAGGACTTTGTCCCCACTGTTTGTTGATGTACCACATCATTGTGGTGGTATCTGTAAAGATCTTTAGGAGCCCTGCAGAAATCAGAGGATGAAAATCAGTGAGTGCCAACAGAAGAGCTCGCATCTCTTTGATACTGATGTGCTACTTCTGCTGCTGAGGAGACCAAAGGCCTTATACCTTTAGGCTTTCAAAGGAAGCTCCCCAACTCCCATATGAAGCATCTGTGAACAGCTCCTGAGAGGGAAGCGGGGTTTGAAAGGGAAGACCTGGATTCAAAGTCAGTTGGTAAGTTGGTAAATCCACCACTGAAATTCCAACTTGAGATATGGAAGGAGAGGAATTGGCAACTCTAGAAGATGAGCATGCTGAAGCCAAATTGACTTTAGATATCACTGAAGCTTTCTCATGTGCAATCTGGCAAAGGGAAGCATAGCGATGGTGGATATCATGGGTCCCAGAGACCTTAGAAACTCCCTTGCTGAAATCAAGGTCAGGGGAAGAAGGGACTGAAAAAAAAGAAACCAGAATCAAAGCCTTGGGAGGAGGCAGGGGTGCTAGCATAGAAACAGTTTGGACCCAACATTAAAGAAAAACATGATCCTGTGATGAGGACAGAAAGAACTTTATGGGGAATCTGTCTCACATGCTGGCATTTACTCTTTCTGGATGACATGAAAAGTACAGTTTTGTACCTACCATAAATGTAGATGTTCGAGATTCCGTCTGCAGTCTGGCGCGAATTCGTCAAGTCCGTCAACCGTAGTCCGACCGCGCGTTAGATATTGGTCTTTTCAGGGCCCCAGATGTCTTGCAGTACAAAAGGGCATCCCAAGTCATTTCCGACGTCCTCATGTATTTCTTGCCCAAGAACATAGAAGTATAAAAAGATAAGTCCCAAAACAACCTGGCACAAAAACACCCTAAATATATAGGTATCGATATGGTAAAAATAAGCATGTAAACAACAATGAGGGGAAACCAACAGAAAAACACAAGAGGAATGAGGAGGGTTGTACTAGGTTCTGGAATTGCGAACACTGTACTTTATGGTTCGTACAAAATCACTCAAGCCCTTCGCCTTCCATTGCCAGCCCCAGTAAGCAGAGGAACCAAAGCAGAGGGTGGTGATGGCCAAAATTATAAAGTAGTAGGAGCTGATATATAGCCTTGTAAAACCCTAGGCAAAGAGTGCCTAGTCTCCCGATATATAGGAAGGTGATATGCCGAGAGAAAGTATGCACTTGAACTCACAATATCATGGAATATCCTGCCCTTAGAAATGCTCAGAAGTGGCAGCAGCCCTAGTCTTGGAAGGCCAAAAAATCGCTGTCTGCTATGAGATGGGAATAAAGAAACGCAATGAAAGCTAATCCACTCTAGACCTAGTTTGTTGACACAGGACAAAGGCTTGACTGTGAGAAATAAGTAACTGCTGAGATCATGCTCAAAAATAGCAGTTTGGTGCCTGTGTACATCTACTGCCTGTGTACATCTGGGAAGTGTAATATCTTTCCCTTTAAAAGCCTTGGGCAAATGAAACGTAGGCAAATGAATAACAGTTTGGACCACCTTAAGCATACACCACCTTAGGTGCGTATTGAATAATGTTTTAATACACCCTGTCCCCTGTCCTTAATCGTAATCAAAAGGCTGCCATAAGGGCTTGGAAAACTTGTGGGGAAGACACCCTCCTGCAATGCTAATAAGCCACCCAGTCTTCCATGACAAATATTTACATCTAGCAGTGGTTGCAGGCCTCAAAAAAGGTTATAAGTTTTTCCAACAAAATTGAGATCCCAAGAGATAGGAGTTTCACGTAGGGGGTCTTATATCTCCTAAGAAACTGCTTGAACAAAGGATGCGAAACAAATCAAAAGGTGGGTCATAGTGACTGAAATTGATCTTCTATGAATCTATGAATCTTTAGGACAATCCCTTAATCCACACCAGTATGACAGAGATACACTCTCACACCCCAAATTAGGGCTCTGAAATCCCACAATCACAGTCCAAAACAAAAATCTCTTCCCATTTTCTGCGACACCTCCTCATGGTACTAGCTTCCTAGCCCATATCATTTAAAACTTATTTGGGAAGTTGAGACCTGCTGTGTTTCAATTTAGTAACGTCCAAGGAGATATCTTTCTAACTTTAGTCCAGGTGTTGAGGAGTCTTCCTTAGACCAAAGCTACCCACGTCCAGTGATCTTGCCCAGCAGAGGTGTCACACCAACATCTTGAACTTGGGGCCCCAAGCTGGACTGGCTAGATGTCCAAATGTGATAACTTGTCCCCTCTTGTACAACTTTTCTTTGAACAAAAACCGAACCATTACAGGGACTGCTGAAAAGGGCATGGTGTGGAGTCCGTAACTGTCCAGAGTCCTTGTAGAGAGAACATCTGGCATGTCATTTTAAATCCGTATGGAAATATCCCATAACTGTTCCCCATGATATCCCACCCATTTGATCTGAAGGCAGCTGAAAACTGGCAGTGAAAAGAGACATGTCTCTTCCCTTTGTATTGCTAGACACGGCCCCTGGCAATAAAAAACTCAGGTCATTGGGTTCATTTACTAGGCCTGCCCCTGAGCCTCACCTGGTAGTCTATGTGAACTCTGAGAAAGCTCAGAATTTGCTTCCATCTACCACGCCTAGACCTACCCTATTTAAAGAGAATGGCTGCACCTGCAAAAAAGCAGGCCAATTTCTACTAGACTGTCTCCATGTAATTCCAAAAAAAACCTTCCACAATAAAGAAAACAACACATCCTCATTTAGGGGCATCCAAAATCCTTGTCTTAACATGCTCACTGATCAAAGGAGCATCCCAAAACCTGGTCTTACGAAGAACAAATTTGATCCTCAGCCACCCTGCGCCTGGCACATGCAGCATCAAAACCACATTGCAAAGAATGCTTACCCACTTGTTCACACACATGAGAATGCTACCCACTTGTTCAGACACATGAACCAAATCCATCCACTCTTACACTCAATAATTGAAAGAAAGTAATTCTGATATTTTTTTGTGTAAAGAAGTTGCACAAAAGCTCTTAACATAAAAACTGACAATTCAAAGCTCCTTTCCCCTTTCCCCAATGAAGTAATTAATTCCATCCACTTTATCAGGTTGACAGGATTTACAACCACACTTTTCTTTACACCCTTAGGCCCCTGAGAAATAGTTTCTGTCCCCTAGGACTCCTTAAACAACATTGCGAGCCTGCACCCCATAATACCTATCAGGCTTAACAGGAGCAGGAGGCAAAAGGTCAGGGGTTCAGGGAAGCCTCTGCAAAACATCTTCCACCACATTCACCATCAGGAGGAGCTGAATAGCTGCAGCCTATGTTGGCAAAACAAGAACTCCCAAGCCTTTTCCAGAGTCAGTGTAACTTCCATTTTCCCATTTAAAGTGCTCTCATGGAAAAGTCTAATGAGAAATCCTCAAATCCCTCGGTGGAGATGCTTGCAGGAATCATCATCCACATCATGAATCAGAAATACTCCTACCAATCTTCCTTCTCCACAGAAGAAACCTCAGAACCTGTACCAAAACAATCAAACTCCGGTTCCACCATGGGCTCTATCAAGGGGTAGAACCCCTAAATAATATAATCAAATCTTCATCCATAGCATATGTTTCTTAGGTACAGAACCTGAAATGGTGTAGCCCCCCACCTGAAGCTGAAGTAGGCCTACCTCACCTCTCAAGTTTTGCAGCAAGTAACAGAAGAGAGGGCCCTAACTACCTTTAAGGAAGAGAGGGAAGAACAGTCACCTGAGGCCCTCCTCACACTCTCCTGAGCAGGCACATCCTGTAAGAGTATAGCTTCTGCCTGGGACCCATGGAAACCTTGGCAAACCCCTCCGGCTCCACCTAAGGCTCCGGCGTCCCCGACTGCCGGGACTGCCCCCCTAGGCTTCCTAGGCTTCACTGTCTTCTATCCTGCGGGCGTTTGAGGAAGCGACGGCCGTTTACTCGATTACCGGCGCTTCCCAAACACTAACCTGGCACAGTCTACCCTCCTCTTAATAGTGCGTAGTGTCGCTTGTTAAACCTAAGGCAAGAGCACGCGTGGTGCCAGGCCCTAAACAAGGTATACACAAGCCCCAGAACACCACAAATCCTAAAAGCAAAAAGACCCAAAGTGGCACTTATCTGAATGGCTAGGTGGCCAGCAACGACTTTGCCAATCAAACCAACGATCAAACAATGGCGTTCAGACTGGCTGCAAAGACGTTCAGAGGATGATACGTCCGGACATCACCTTTATGCCCCATGCCTTGTGCGGGGAGCATTGTGTGTGACGTACGGTGTATTAATCGCAACCTAAAGGCTTTGGTATACTGGCTGGACCCTTACCAGGACATCCCTCACGTTAAGAATACTGCAACAGTGAAATGGAAGGACTTGTACAGTCACATTCCAGAGGACATCCAAATGCAAGCAGTGTAGTACAACATGTAACAGCACTAAACTGCAAACACTAAGTTGAAGGTTTCAATGCCCAACTGTAGACTATGTGACCAAAACCAAGACATCTCCACATTACATTGTATTACTTTTGTATGACAGAAGGAGAATCAAGTCGATTTGTTTTGCGATTTAAGTGCAAATTACATCTTTCTTTCTGCTCATCTCTTGCTACCCGCTCTCATTTTACCCATCTGCCCAATTCCTGTTTTTAATCTTTTAACTGTGATAGCATCATAAGTAATATTAACATAACAAAAATACATATTATCTCCACTAAAATATATGTTACCTGATATATCAAACTGATAATTATATTTTTTTGCACTGGATTTGCACTGTACTGCATTTATATATTTGCTTCTTTGTTTAATGCAGGCCTCTTGTCCTCTGTCTGTCTACATTATTTGTTTTTCCCACCCTGCCACCCAAGTGGTGTTGTACTGTTAAACTTGGTGGCTTTGGAACTGCCCACCCCTGCTGTAAATTTGACTTTGGTCACTCCTCCCATTCCCATCTCATTTGTTCACTCAACTGAGTACAGTGAGATCATTTGGGAAGGACTACCCCCCTTGCTTCTTTGACTTTTGACACTCCTCCCTGTCCCATCTCATCAGATCAGTCTACTGAGTAGAGAGAGAGCATTTGTGAAGGCCACCCCCTTAGCTTCTTAATCTTAAACTACCCTTTTACCTTCCTCTCTACTTAAAAAAAAAATGTACACTTTATTCAGCTGCTTTTACTGTAATTATGTTCTTCCTACTTTATTACCTTATGTTTGCTGCGTGCTCTTAAGTGTTCAAATGCTTTTATTCTGCTGCATTTATTACTGCTTGTTAGTAACCTGATTAAAATTTAATCTGTTATTCTAAGCTTTTTAGCTTTGGTTTTAGCACTTGTGCTTCAAGCTAGTTACTTTACATCTAATAAGATTTTTGTAGTCTACACTCTTGTGGACAAACCCTTATCAAAACCCTCTCTCCATAAGTCTCAAGTATTCAGAACACTATGTCTGAACAACTACCATCAGTTTGTCCTGCCAGCCTGGTCGACATAGGCATACTGAGACAGTGTAGCAACTGCCTCATGTTTAATGACGGCCCTCTTCTCCTAGCACATAAATCTTCATCTTGCGAGAAATGCATCTACATCAGTAACCTGGAATCCATGCTCTCTCCCTCTTGTGCCGCAGTCAATACGCCTGACAAAGCAGAGATTGCCAGCACAAATACCATACCACCCACATCACATAGCCAAGCAAAACACACACACACCTATGCAGAAGTCCTCAATACAAACTTACCTAAACAGCAGAGACCTCCAAAACACACTCACAAACATTCCACACGCAACACCAAACACATCACACACAGCAGACAACACACCAGTGTCTGACAAACACAGCCCATAAAGCAAAACAATAAACCATTACAACCCACAAGGCATAACAATAAACCAAACATACTAGTCACTGACGACTTGATTGTGAAACACATCGATGTCCCCCTTGCCAGGCTCGACAAGGAGAAGCTCACGGTCAGTTGTCTGTCTGGTGCCAGAATCTGTCACATCATGTAAGCACTTAAGTCTCTCCACAACACGTATGACTCTGTCATTGTCCATGTTGGTGTGAATGACTTGAGACATACCTTCCTAAACTGTATGAAGAGAGACATGGCTGAGCTCTCACAGTATGCGTCTCAGGCAGGTATGACCCTAGCCCTAAGCAGCACCCTACCTTCACCAAGAATGATACCACAATACCAACAAAAGATAAACTGACTTCAACAACTGACTTAAGTTCCCAAGTTTCTAGTGTCATTCCAAGGGGATCCAGTATCTGTCTGCCTGGGATGACATAGTTGACAGGCCTCGAAGCTTTGCCAAAGATGGCCTCCACCTGTCACTACTGGGATTCCGGATCCTGGTGAAGGATCTAGCCTCCCCCGTTGTGCCTTTTTTTGGGAAATGTCCCAAAGACAAATCTTCCAACATAAAAGATCTGTCAAAAAGCAAATTGAAGGTCATGCTGCTTAATGCTAGCAGCCATAACCTGAAAGATGCCGATGTCTGAGCAGTCAAAGAAACTTAGTTCAAGGCTGCGGAAAGCACCCCCATCTTACCAGGCTATACCTCATTCCACACATTCTGATCCCAAAATGAGGTTGGGAAGACTAAGGGTGGTGGAGTCTCTTATCTTCATTAAGGACAGGCACACCTCCAGACTGGTTTATCAGCATGGCATACTGGAACTACTGTAGGTGCAACTGGCAGTTTGCAAGACAACCATCCAAGTTATAGCCGGCTACAGACCCCCGTCCATGACTCAGGACACCCACTCCTCTTACCTGGATCTATTTGACTCCATCAAGGTACCCTTCCAACACCCTGATCCTTGGTGACTTCAACTACCCCACCATAGACTATTCCTGCACTAATGTACTCACTAAACAATTCCTTGACTTCATCAATTCTAACAAACTAGACCAGCATGTTTCATCCCCCACAAGCGGAGATAACATTCTGGACTTGGTTCTCACCAACATGGGCAACCGCTGTACCACTCCCATAGTATGTTCTTCCCTGGTGAGATCAGATCATCGACTATCTCATTTGAAGTTTCTATCCCACCAAACCCTCCCAGCCATTATCAAGCTAAAAAAGTTCTCAAAAGCTGACTACAACCTCCTAAGGGAGGGCATCTGTAACTTCACACCATCACCCCCCCCCCGAGGATGTAGACAGCTATGATGTAAAGTACACCAATGCATTATACAAGCATCTGTACAACAGCATGAACTCAGCCATACCCAACAGAACTAAAAGCTGTTTGGTGGACATCCTCTATCAACAGGCTTTACAACAACAGGAAACTGTTGCCCAAGGGTAAAAAGGAACAAATTCCAAATTGGAAAAACTCCCTCCTTAGTCTCCAAGCAAATTAGATCACTAGTGAAACCCTCCAAAGCTAAGAATCAAAACTAGCCTCCAAAACAAAGGGAAACCATAAAGTCTTCTTCAGTTATGTCAGGAACCTCCATGGCAAAACCCAGGTTTGTTCCGAATTAGTACTTAACAGCATCACATACACTGATCCTGTTGACTTAGCCAACCTGCCAGCAGATACGTTCAGCCCAAACTTCACCTCCCTGTTCCCCCCCAAAGGCCCTTTCGACATCCCCGATACTTGTCCCACACTTCACATCTCTGTAGATCACATGTTAAAGGCCCTATCCAAGGCAAAGAACACAGCTTCCATGGGACCTGATAGTATCCCAGGCTATATTCTGCAGCATCTCCAGCAAGAATTGGCTTTGCCATTGAGCACCCTATTCCACCACAGCCCAAGTACAGTCTTCATTCCATTAGAGTGGAGAACTGCCAATGTCATTCCCCTGCACAAAGGTGGTGCCACTACTGAGCCTGGAAATTATCATCCCATTAGTTTGACAAGTCTGATCTGAAAAGCCATGGAGCGTATTATTATGGATCTCATAAACAAGGACATAGGCAGTCTCCGTGCACTTGACCCCACCCAGTTCAGATTCATCAAGGGCAGATCTTGCCTGATGAACCTGGTTGACTTCTTTTAGATTGTCACCAAGGCCCTGGGTGAGGGAAAATCAGTATATACAGCTTACTTTGACTTGGCCATGGCTTTTGACGCAATCCCCCACTCAGGCATCACCGAAAAGCTAGCACAACTTGGCATAAATCCCCACCTCATTAGGTGGGTGGCCAACTGGTTCATCAACAGGATTCTCAAGGTCAAAATAGGTGCCTCCACCTCTGATAGCAGACCTGTCACTAGTGGCATTCCCCAGGGATCTGTCCTGGGACCCCTATTGTTTAGCATCTACTTCTCAGAGGTCCAGGCAAAGACAAAAGGCCTGTAGCTAACCAAGTTTGTGGACGACTTTAAGTTTAGTGCTGTCACTGACTCCTCAAATTACGTTAATATACTGCAAGAGGGTCTCACAGCAACTAATGACTGGTGCCAAACTCAAAATGCAAAAAAATGTATCTTCATACCATTCAGCCAAAACATGGCCCCTACTGATTACCACATCAATGGCAACCCCTTAGGTACACAACCTGTGGTGAGTGACCTGGGTATTCAGGTTGATAATCTCACATTCAACCATCAAGTAACGGCAGTAGTCAGAAAAGCCTTTTACTTGGTTCATCTCATAAGTAAAGGGACTGAATCCAGAAAAAAGGAGGTTACTACCTCTCTGTACTCCTCCCTCATTAGGGCTATAATTGAGTATAATGCCCCATTTGGTATGTACCTTTCCAAACATCTGCACCTACTGGAAAGGCCACAGAAATACCTCACAAAGAGAATTACTGGCCTCAAACAAATGCCCTACATTGACCGGCTCAAAAAACTCCAGCTTTACTTCGTAGCATTTCGCCTGCTCCGAGGTGATCTCTGCCTAACATATAAAGCTATGTCAAACCCAGAGCAGTTGGACATGCAACACCTAAAGAAATCCCAATCCCACCGAGCTACACGCTCTAGGGACCTAAACCTTGTCACCACAATAAACAGGACACACTGGAGGGACAGATTCCTGTCCCTGAGACTTCCTATACTCTGGAACAAGCTACCCATCTATGTAGAGCAAAGTTCTTCATTAGCACTCAAGAGAAATCTTGATGAGTGGATGGGAAATAGGAAATACACCCCGGGGATCACTTCTGTGTCTCTGCTGGACAGTGGCACATTAAAATACCTTTCTTGGGTGGCGTAAGCTATGGAACCTTGCTGGCTATGCTTACATAGGCCCTTGGGCCGATAGCCTAGTACCTACCTATGAACAAGGCAATCTTGGGCCCTGCTCTACTAGAGATGCTCCATATCCGTAAGTTTAACTCCTCACGCATTACCTGCTCGAAAGGCCTGAATGTAATATGCGACATCAACCTTGATGAGTGGATGGGAAACCACAAATATGTCCCAGGGGTTCCACCTGTGTCCCTCACTGACAGGGGTGACAGGTGCTGACTGAGGTTTCTTTTCTTGGCTAGGTTTGTAAGGGCCCCAGGGCCATTAGGTAGGTGTGTGTGTGTGTGTGTGTGTGTATGTATACACAAATAAAATATATATAGGCCTGCACCCTGCTCAATGTCCCTAGCATCACAAACAAGACAGACCACATAAGTGCCTTTATTTCTCAACACAAACCAGACATTCTATTAGTCATGAATCCTAGGTAAAAAAAAAAAACACTCCCTCAGCTTATAACACTTTCTAAACCTTCAACAAGCATGTCAATGATGCCAGACCAACAAATGTACAGAAATAACCAAAACCCAAAAGATACTGCCCAAGGAAACTACTCCTAAGTCACCGGTCCTAACTGGATTCTCCTAAAATTTCCAACTCACAAAAGCAAACCACTACTGATCGCTACAGCCTAATCCGCCATCGCCTGCTTCCCTAGATAAATCCAATCACTTATGAACATCGTTAATAACTGTCCCAAAAATAATACTATCATTCTAGGTTACTTCAACTTTAATTTTCTTTGTTCTCTTATTCATCTGACATGGGTACTTTCCTAGTAGACCTAAGTCCCCTTCACATCAAAAAAAGAATCAACAAGACCTAACCAGGTCCTCCAAACACTCCACACTCAACCGGATTATTACAAACATTCCAAACTCCATCTCCAATGTAAACATTCTACCACCATCACTAAGTGTCCACTGTCCAATCACCTTTACAGTTGTCAGCCATCCTATAAAGCTACCAACAATATTAAAAGCCTTCAGAAAACAAAGGAGCACTGATATTGACAAATTCAGAACCTTTCTCACAGCCCACCAATGGGACCATACACTCTCCTCACAAGACCATAATACAGCAGCTGTAAGACTAACCAACTTTCTACTTTGGCTACAAGACAAATTCTTCACACTTATCCACAGGCTTTATGCACCCTCCAAAACTGCATGGCTACCCAACAAACTCAATCATCATCTTACTTTGAGGGATGAAGCCTGGTAAAAATTGGAAAAAGTCTCCCAAAACTTGCAACTGCATCTCCTTTATAGCCTTACATAACCTAACTAAGAAGTCCATCAGAAGGCACAAAAGAAAAAAAAAACATAGAAAAACAAATTACCCTCTTGCTTTCCCCAAAATACGTTTGGAAAGAAGTTAATGAAGAAAACCTTCAAATGCCTCCCTCTCTACAAACATCATTCAATAAGGTATGACAAAACTTTTAGCAGATTTCCTTAAAGAATTTAGTATGCGGCCATCAAACTCCGCATCTCCCACAGATCATGCATTTTCCACCCAACCACCATTAATTCCCATCTTCTACTTCAAATGCATACATCCCACAGTTGTCTATATCCTACTTGAAAATATTCCTAATGACACTCCTCTTCAATGGTATGTGAATCAGGGGCTTATCTTGTCAGATCTAGGAGATTATTTATGCCTTCCTCTCACCCACATATATAATCTATATCCCACCCAAAATATCATGAGACAAATTTGGAAAATTGCTCTAACTCAAACCTGTCCCAAAGCACACCAAACCAAAATATACTCCTTATTTCTATACAATATCCATTCTCCCAATGCTGGGAAACTTTAAACCCAACTGTCTATATCCAGCAGGACCACCTGTTCCCCTTCAAACAGTATAGATTCTGACCTGGGCAAAGTACAATGACAGGACTTTGGTCACTAACTGATGACATCCTGCAAAACACTGATAGACGCCTCCTTTAAGGAGACCTATTTATAGACTAGACCAAGGCATTTGACCAAACTGACCACTGTCTTCTCCATGACAAACTAACTGAAATTGGTTGAAGTGCAGATCCCACACTGTAGTTTAAAAACTTTCACACTGACAGACACTTCAGACTTAAAATAGGATCCTCCCAGAGTATGCACATATTACCAAAGGTGTACCACAAGAAGCCATTCTTGGTCCTCCCTCTTTTCCATATTCATTAACAAACTTCCTTTTGACCTCCCCCATCTCTCACTTATCATCTATGCTGATGACATGCTCATTTACCAATCAGGTCACACTCTCACCAACATTCAATCCCAACATCAGTCAGACTTACATGAGCTTCACCAGTGGCTCATAAACCATAAACTACTTGTCAATACCAAGACCAAAACTACACTTTTTGGAAAATTCTCCAAGCATTTGACTCTTTTTTTTACATAACCATTCCATGAAAACAACCTCCACCTTCAAATACCTAGGATTATGGCCTGATCAGTCACTAAACTTTCAATTCCACATAGAGCGAGAGCCAGAATAAACTCTCTGCTCTTCTTGGACACAGATAACTCCCCTTTTTTATCCCAACCAGCCAAGCAGCCATTTGACAAAGGAGTTCTCCTTTCTCAACTTGAATACAGACCTCCCATTTTCACTACTGCACCTAGGAGAAACACCTCCACACCCCAGTTCAACTCTGATACAATCTGTTGATTCATTACAAACTCATCATACAAAAAGCCAAATGGCTACCCATAAAACAAAGATTTTAACCTACTTTTAGGATCTTAGCACTACAAACTACTACAACTCCATACATTTACTCCCCTTGCAGATAGACCTCACGAAAAAACTCCTCATATATCTTGAGACCCACAAGTCACACCAACTATATTTACCCCTACAAAGTCCACAGCCTGCACATGTTTTCTCCTCCCAGGCACCTACTGTTTGCCAAGCTCTTCCCATCGACATTAAGGAAAAAAAACGCTTAGTCCAAACTCATAAAAGCACTAATTCATCCAAGCCAAATGCTCCTGCTTCAACACAGAGCATATCACCTCATCTATTTCCCTCCGAGTCTCTTCTCTCTCAGGATTCAGTGAAGATTGAGCCACTTTAGAAACTAATACATACATATATTGTATATTACACTCTGCTTGTTTTTCACTCACATGTATACCATACAGGTTTTCTATGCAACTAGTCTGCACTACTTTGTTACTGCCTACATTTTTGCATTTTTCTGGTTTGTGAAATATTTTGTATTTCACCGGGGCTGCGCCTGAAATTGGTCAATACTAATCAGTGCACTACCCTGGTAAACAAATGTAAATAAATAAGTTCAACGTTTAAAAGTAACGACCGTCAGATAAATCAGCAATTAGACATCTCTTGTCAAAAAAGTTATGTAGGTTCATAGGTGTTTACAAGGCTAACAACCAGAAGGGCCTTCTTAAGCCTAGCCATGCATCCCAAATCTCTGACAAATTCTGAAACCCTTGATAAGTGTAAGCATGGGCCTAGGAGATGAACCATTTACAGGTTACTTGTGTCCATTAGAGAGACAGGTGCCAAATCAGGGATGAATTTCTGGTTTCCCATCCAATTGTCCAATTTGCACTTGAATTGGGTTGAGGAGGAACTCTGCTTCACATGGATAGGGAGCCTGTTCCATAGACGAGGTCGTCTCTGGGATATATAAACTCACCCTCCAGCAGGTCTATTTATATCGCTCTATTATTCCACTCTCCTCTAAATGACAATGAACGTAAGAATACAATACACAGACTGCATGATTTAATACCACCTCTATAAACACCGAGTAAACTTGCCAAACATGTTGTCCACCTACAACAATAATGATGCAATGCCTTCTTTAACTCTCTTCCATTGATTTTGACTCCTGGATATGATACATCCTAATTAACTCCTGGATATGATACATGCTAAATAAATGTAAAATGTGTGTGTGTGTGTGTGTGTGTGTGTGTGTGTGTGTGTGTGTGTGTGTGTGTGTGTGTGTGTGTGTGTGTCTGTATATTTTATATATATATATATGTATATACATACATATACACACACACACATATACATAATGATCTCTATACACATGTGTGTGTGTGTGTGTGTGTGTGTGTGTGTGTGTGTGTGTGTGTGTGTGTGTGTGTGTGTGTGTGTGTCTGTCTACTGGAAAAGAACAAATGACTTAAAAGGTTGACCACATGCATGCAAAACGAACTTTTAATAATAGTCATAAACATTGTTTTTGGAGTGGGGTATGCCCTCCTGCACCCCCTATGTGGAGGGGGGGGGGCTGTGTTACACACACCACCTGCTAATTATATATATATATATATGAACACTGCGATTTCTTGGGGAAAGGGCATACTTTCCTACCCCAAGAATTGTGTGATTTCCCACACAAGAATTGTGTGACTTCCCAAACCTGTCAACAATCTGTATAGTCAACTAAATTTTGTAATCTAAACAGATGTCAACCAACAGGGGATTTGATTAAATTCAGTTTCCCCATATATATGTAAGGCAGTAAATACAACTTGAAAAATACAGTGCAAATGCTGTTTCTGATGCTTTTCCTTTCCAAAACAGAATTTACAAATCACTGTCATTCACACTAGTGTCGTCCAATACTTGCCTCCCATCTTCACTCAAGCTGGCCAGGTCCTTTCTCTCGTTCTTTCTGCTATTCACTTAAAACATCATTGCTCCACACTTCATGATTTTTTCCAACTCCCTTTTAACCAAAACCTTTGTTATTTTCCCCATCTTTGCTGCCCTTCTGCTCATCCCCTTACACTGTCCCTCCTGTATCCCCCATCCCCTCATTTCCAGTTCTTGTAGGCTTTATTTATTTATTTCCAGTTTGATAACCGGGGAGGTCCAATGGGCTCAGGGAGCCTGTTTTCAGTGGAGGCCCGGGGAGAAAAGCTTTGCATTACATAGTTTAGTTACATACACAATCATAGTAAAGAAGACAATTACAATTCCATTCCATGCTAGAGAACAGGAAAAAATTCTTTGGTTACATAGTACCTAAATATTTAGGATGGCAGTGGTAACTTAATTGAGAGGGAGAATAAAGACTTAGAAGGAAAAGAGAGAAAAAAAAGAAAAATAAAGGTGGGATGGGTTATTTATAATACGTACAACTATGTTATTTACAATATGTACATTTATGCCAGGTCAGCTTGCACACAGAGTTAGTCAGGAGTTTAAGGGGGTGGATTGATTATTAGGCTAGGTGGGGAGAGTGCAGTTGCATTTCCTGTTAGAGGAAAGGTAGGAATGTAGCTGAGTTTTAAAGTTTTCAAAGTTTTCACAAGTCCTTAGTGAGGAAGGAAGAGAATTCCATTTTTTAGCTAAGGAAAATGACAGAAGAAGCTGACCAGCAGGACGACTGGGTTTGAGGACAGTGATTAGGTTTTAGTGAGTAGATCTTAAGAGTTCTCTGAGGGGTGTAAGGTTGAAGGATGTTGGTTAGTGCTGGGCACTTAGCAGGCTGAAAAATTAGTCTGTGGACTGTAGTAATTTGGAGATAGTCTAGATGGTTGGAGAGTTCAAGCCAATTTAACAAATGAAGGGCAGTACAATGATGGGAGGAGAATTTAGCTTTGGTTGCAAATTTAGAAATCTTATTATAACAGACTTCCAATATGGAGGAGAGAGAGGCAGATACATTTGTTAATAGAGGAGCGCCATACATTAGTGAGGGGAGTAGACAGGTAGTGGCGAGTGTTTGTCTGGTGGAAGGAGAGAGAAAGTGGGTGTGTCTGTATAGCATATTAAGTTTTATATGGGTTTGCTTAATGTTTTGCTGGATGTGAGTGTTGAATTTTAAGTGTTCATCAATAGTAACCCCAAGTAGTTTAGTGAAAGGAACAACCTCTATAGTAGAGTTGTTCTGGCTAATAATTTGGAACGAGTTTTTATCAAGAGGGGAAGCTTTTGAGGGAGAGAATAATAGTATTTTGGATTTGTTGGCATTTAGCGAGAGGTGGTTTTGGAGCATGCAGTTTTCAGTGGTGGAGAAAACAGTTTGGGTCACTGTTTGAAGCTCTGAGAGGTTAGAGGTGCAGCAGACCAAAGTTAAATCATCTGCATATTGTACAATTTTGGTGTTTGTTATGGCTTTGTGGAAATCATTAATAAAGATGTTGAACTGCATTGGACTGAGTATGGATCCCTGGGGTACCCCAGTGGGGGTAGGAAGGAAGGTTGAGGTGCCTTTCCCCCATTTCACAGCTTGAGAACTGTCAGAGAGGTAGCTTAAGAACCAGAGGTATTCTGGGAGAGATTAAGGTTAGAAAGATGGTTCAGGAGATGGTATCGAATGCCTTGGACAGATCTAGTAGGACTGTTGATACTATTTTTCCAGAGTCACGGGCAAGATTTATTGCGTCTAAGAAGGAGAGAAGGGCAGTGATAGTACTATGGCCAGGTCGGAAGTCGTGTTGGGTGGCGTGATTAGTTGGTGATTGGCTAGGAATGGCATAAGCCGAAGGTGGATGCATTTTTCCAGAAGTTTTGAGATTGGGGAGAGGATAGCTATGGGGCGGTAGTTACAGATGTTATTGTTTTTGTCTCCTTTATGGAGAGGTAGAATAAAGGCAGCCCGCCATGAGATGAAATTAGCAGAACTGTGCAGAAGCTGAGGTTTCTGAGGCATTTGTGCCAAAAGGAAACAAGATGATAGAAGAAACTATTTCTGAAAATTCATATTCCTGGGATGATATGATGTAACTAGTTAGTTTGCACTGTACCAAATGAGGGGTTCTATACCGAGATCTGCAGTAGAGGAGAATGCTGTTTCTATGGACACCACATTACAACAAACAGATAGGTGTGGCTCAGACAAATTACAGCCTGGGTGATCCTGTTGAAAAATTACTGATTAATGCTGGCACTAGAGAAAGAATGCAGTGGAAAGGCCTCAAACAAACAGTAAATAGAAGTTCCTAAAACATTTGCTGACATCGTAAAAACTGCTACTGAATTAAATCCATGACTGTGAATCATTATAATGTGGTCTGTTTGTACTTTAAGAGGCCTGTAAAGTGATAGCCCTAAAAGAACGTTTGTGGGCAAAACACTAAAGTCAAGTGTGGCTTGAAAGCCGACGGATGTTCATAACTTCTGAATAGGATTAGACAGTTTGCATATGAAATTAAATGTCATAGGTGGCACAGAACACTTTTCTTAAATCTTATAACAAGCAAATGATGAAGTGAGAGTCTGTGTATGACAACTGCATAAATACTGTTTTAACAGAAGACTACAGAGAAACTGGCAATTACATTAATATGAAATACTGGAGTATCTCAAACCAATTTTTGAGACAGAATGATCCTGGAAAATGACACTTTCAGTCTGCATGCCTTGATGTTCCCTTTTTGTCTGAATTGCACACTGTACTGTTCGAAACAGCAAGATGCTGCTGTACATTGAGAAACAGACATTTCAGAGGTAGTAAGAGTGGGTATACTAAGAATGACTGCAACTTCATAAATACAACCTTTATGGTGCCAAGCAAAGCAAAAATCCAAGAAAGGTTTTGTGGTCACTCTACTGCAACAAACAGAGAGATGATTTTGCATTTGATAAAAGTCTCAAGAGGTTCAAATAGGCTGAAGCAGAATTACATTTCCCTTGTTGAGAGGAAGCAAAGCGACTATTATTAAGTCAAAAAAATATGAGTAAATTGACAACCATGAGAAGAGAAAATGTAAAGAAAAAGGAAAAATTAAAATGAATATAAGGGTACAAAAACTTTTGTACCTGACAAGCTTAAAGAATTGGGGGAGATTCACAGAGGCAGCATGCAAAGCACATGGCTAGCTAGCGTGTGTGTGTGTGTGTGTGTGTGTGTGTGTGTGTGTGTGTGTGTGTGTGTGTGTGTGTGTGTGTGTGTGTGTGTCTGCATGTTGTTGGGAGGGTTTAAAATTCAGAAATATTGCAAGGAAACTTGGTAACTGCAGATATATTTCTACATACCAGAGACAATGTATGTGCCTAAAACATATTCAGACTAGCAGAAAAAACATGAATAAGTGCTGTAACATGATCAGCATCACTCTATTTAGTAGCCCTAGCATCACATACAACAGTACTACTGCTAAGACAGCCACTACGCATGCAGACAGTCAAACTGGGGACACACGAGCCTCTGGGTGGTCACTTGTGCCACAAAGGGGGCCCAAATGGTAAACACAGCCACTGACAAACACATATATGCCCACTCAATATAATAATGTTTTATTAATAAACTACACGTCTGCACTACCATTGGATATATGGAAGCATTACTGGGTGGTTTTCATCAGGAGAAACATTATTGGGTCATTACCAAACTTCTTTCCAGAACTTTCACAACATACGTTGATGATGTTGGTTCTCCACCAGGCTCTGTATCCCCTACTGCTCTCTTCGCAACACCCACACAGTCCATTGCATTTACGTACTACAGCCCGCTGGCACTCCACACCACCATACAATGTCCACCTCATGTAAGTAATACAGTCCTCTGCATAACCTTACACAGCTCATGAAAAATACTCCATATTTTTATCACAGCAGTCCAAAGGTACTCTGTCTCTCTCTCTACACACAGCACTATCACATACAAGGATTACAGTTCAGGGGTATGCCACACCCCTCCATTTGCTACCCATATCATAAGCATTACACTCCCATGGTATTCCATGTGTTCTATTGGTACCCTCCTACACACAGTCTATCACATATAAGCACTCTACAGCATCCCATACAGCCCATTAGATATAGATACTAAAACCCAGAGGTACTCCACACTCCTATACATGCACTGTAGCACACAAATACAATTGTACAATGGTACTCTATACACCCAAACATGCTCTGTCACACCCAAGTACTACTGTACAGTGGTTCTACACACTCCCAAACACACACTGTAACACACAAGTACTACTGTACAGCGGTACTCTACATTCCTATACACCCTCTATCAGACACAAGTACTACTGTACAGTGGTATGCCATATATTTTACAAGGCCCATCACACATGAGCACATCCTTGGCAGTCGCTTCTCCTTATAGAACTCTCCTCCTACTTCTGAAAATTATTTTTTGGAGACTAGTACATCCACATTCTTATTTTGTGTCAGACACGTGCCTTTACATTCAGTGTTCCGTGATCTCGTGCCTTTACATTCAGTGTTCCATTATCACGTGCCTTTACATTCAGTGCTCTATTATCACGTGCCTATACATTCAGTGTTCCATGATCTCGTGCCTTTACATTCAGTGTTCTGTGATCTCATGTCTTTACATTCAGTGTTCTGTGATCTTGTGCCTTTACATTCAGTGTTCCATTATCACGTGCCTTTACATTCAGTGCTCTATTATCACGTGCCTATACATTCAGTGTTCCATGATCTCGTGCCTTTACATTCAGTGTTCTGTGATCTCATGTCTTTACATTCAGTGTTCTGTGATCTTGTGCATTTACATTGTGTTCTGTGATCTCGTGTCTTTACATTCAGTGTTCTGTGATCTTGTGCATTCACATTCAGTGTTCTGTGATCTCGTGTCTTTACATTCAGTGTTCTGTGATCTTGTGCATTTACATTCAGTGTTCTGTGATCTCGTGTCTTTACATTCAGTGATCTTGTGCCTTTACATTCAGTCTTCTGTGATGTTGTGTCTTTATATTCAGTGTTCCTTTATATTCAGTGTTCCCTGATCTTGTGCCTTTACATTCAGTATTCCCTGATCTCATGCCTTTACATTCAGTGTTCCCTGATCTCGTGCCTTTACATTCAGTGTTCTGTGATCTTGTGCCTTTACATTCAGTGTCCCATGATCTTGTTCCTTTATATTCAGTGTTCTGTGATCTCGTGCCTTTACATTCAGTGTTCCCTGATCTTGTGCCTTTATATTCAGTGTTCTGTGATCTCATGCCTTTACATTCAGTTATCTTGTGCCTTTACATTCAGTCTTCTGTGATGTTATGTCTTTATATTCAGTGTTCTGTGATCTCATGCCTTTACATTCAGTGATCTCGTGCCTTTACATTCAGTGTTCCCTGATCTCGTGCCTTTACATTCAGTGATCTCGTACCTTTGTATTCAGTGTTCCATGATCTCGTGCCTTTACATTCAGTGTTCTGTGATCTTGTGCCTTTATCTTCAGTGTTCCGTGATCTCATGCCTTTACATTCAATGACCTTGTGTCTTTACATTCAGTGATTTTGTGCCTTTACATTCAGTGATCTCGTGCCTTTATATTCAGTGTTCCACGATCTCGTGCCTTTACATTCAGTGATGTTATGCCTTTATATTCAGTGTTCCATGATCTCGTGCCTTTACATTCAGTGTTCTGCGATCTCATGCCTTTATTTTCAGTGTTCCTTGATCTCATGCCTTTACATTCAGTGAACCTGTGGCTTTGCATTCAGTGTTCCATGATCTCGTGCATTTACATTCAGTGATCACGTACATTTACATTGTGTTCCATGATATTGTTCCTTTTAATTCAGTGTACCATGATCTTGTGCCTTTACATTCAGTGTTCTGTGATCTCGTGCCTTTATTTTCAGTGTTCCGTGATCTCATGCATTTACATTCAGTGTTCCGTGATCTCGTGCCTTTACATTCAGTGAACTCGTGCTTTTACATCCAGTGTTCTGTGATCTCATTTGTTTATATTCAGTGTTCCATGATCTCCTGCCTCTACATTCAGTTTTCCACGATCTCATGCCTTTACATTCAGTGATCTTATACCTTTACATTCAGTGTTCCATGATCTTGTGCCTTTACATTCAGCGTTCTGTGATCTCGTGCCTTTATTTTCAGTGTTCCATGATCTCATGCCTTTACATTCAGTGATCTTGTGGCTTTACATTCAGTGTTAAATGATCTTGTGGCTTTACATTCAGTGATCTCGTACGTTTACATTCAGTGTTCCACGATATTGTTCCTTTACATTCAGTGTACCATGATCTTGTGCCTTTACATTCAGTGTTCTATGATCATGTTCCTTTATATTCAGTGTTCCATGATCTCGTGCATTTACATTTAGTGTTCCGTGATCTCGTGCCTTTACATTCAGTGTTCCGTGATCTCGTGCCTTTACATTCAGTGAACTCGTGCTTTTACATTAAGTGTTCTGTGATCTCATTTGTTTATATTCAGTGTTCCATGATCTCGTGCCTTTACATTCAGTGATCTCGTACCTTTACATTCAGTGCGCCATAATCTTGTATCTTTGCATTCAGTGTTCCATGACCTCGTGCCTTTACCTTCAGTGATCCATGATATTGTTCCTTTACATTCAGTGTACTGTGATCTTGTGCCTTTACATTCAGTGTTTTGTGATCATGTTAGTTTATATTCAGTGTTCCATGATCTCGTGCATTTATATTCAGTGATCTTGTGCCTTTACATTCAGTGTTCCATGATCTCCTGCCTTTACATTCAGTGTTCTGTGAACTTGTGCCTTTACATTCAGTGTTCCGTGGTCTCCTGCCTTTACATTCAGTGTTCCGTGATCTCGTTCCTTTATACTCAATGTTGTGTGATCTAGTTCCTTTATACTCAGTGTTGTGTGATCTTGTTCCTTTATACTCAGTGTTGTGTGATCTTGTTCCTTTACATTCAGTGATCTGTGATCTCATGCCTTTACATTTAGTGATCTCTGATCTCATGCCTTTACATTTAGTGATGTGCATTTACAGTGTTCTGTGATCTCATGCCTTTACAATGTGTTCTGTGATCTCGTTCCTTTATTCAGTGTTCCATGATCTTGTGTATTTATATTCAGTGATCTTGTGCCTTTACATTCAGTCTTCTGTGATCTCATGCCTTTACATTCAGTGTTGTGTAATCTTGTTCCTTTACATTTAGTGATCTCATGCATTTACATTCAGTGTTCTGTGATCTTGTGCCTTCACATTCAGTGTTCTGTGATCTCGTGCCTTCACATTCAGTGATCTCGGTGCCTTTACATTCAATGTTCTGATGTCGTGCCTTTATATTCAGTGTTCCGTGATCTCATGCCTTTAAATTTAGTGATCTCGTGCTTTACATTCAGTGCTCGATGATCTCGGTGCCTTTCCATTCAGTGTTCTGTGATCTTGTGCCTTTATATTCAGTGTTCTGTGATTTCACGCCTTTACATTCAGTGATCTCGTGCCTTTACATTTCAGTGTTCTGTGATCTCATGCCTTTACATTCAATGTTTCGTGATCTCGTATCTTTACATTCAGTGTTCCGTGATCTCATGCCTTTACATTCCTTTACCTTCAGTAATCTCGTACCTTTACATTCATTTACATGCAGTGATCTTGAATCTTTACATTCAGTGTTCCATGAAGTCGTGCTTTACATTCAGTGTTCCGTGATCTTGTGCCTTTATATTTAGTATTCTGTAATTTTGTTCTTTTATATTCATTGTTCCATGATCTCCTGCCTTTACATTCAGTGATCTCGAGCATTTACATTGTGTGCCGTGATCTCGTACCTTTACATTCAGTGATGTTGTGCCTTTACAGTCAGTGTTCCATGATCTCGTGCCTTTACATTCAGTGATCTCGTACATTTACATTCAGTGTTCCATGATATTGTGCCTTTACATTCAGTGTTCTGTGATCATGTTCCTTTATATTCAATGTTCCATGATCTCGTGCATTTACATTCAGTGTTCCGTGATATCGTGCCTTTACATTCAGTGAACTCGTGCTTTTACATTCAGTGTTCTGTGATCTAATTCGTTTATATTCAGTGTTCCATGATCTCGTGCCTTTACATTCCGTGATCTCATGCCTTTACATTCAGTGTGCCATAATCTTGAATCTTTGCATTCAGTGTTCCATGACCTCGTGTCTTTACCTTCAGTGTTCCATATTGTTCTTTTATATTCAGTGTACCGGGATCTTGTGCCTTTGTTCCATATTGTTCTTTTATATTCAGTGTACCGGAATCTTGTGCCTTTACATTCAATGTTTTGTGCCTTTACATTCAGTGTTTTGTGATCATGTTCGTTTATATTCAGTGTTCCATGACCTCCTGCCTTTACATTCAGTGTTCTGTGAACTCGTGCCTTTACATTCAGTGTTCCGTGGTCTCGTGGCTTTACATTCAGTGCTCCATGGTCTCGTGCCTTTACATTCAGTGTTCTGTGATCTCGTTCCTTTATATTCAGTGTTGTGTGATCTTGTTCCTTTATATTCAGTGTTGTGTGATCTTGTTCCTTTACATTCAGTGATCTGTGATCTCAAGCCTTTACATTCAGTGATCTGTGATCTCATGCCTTTACATTCAGTGATCTCGGTGCCTTTACATTCAGTGTTCCATGATCTCGTGCCTTTACATTGTATTGCATCATCACGTGCCTTTACATTCAGTGTTCCGTGAACTTGTTCCTTTACATTCAGTGATCTGTGATCTCATGCCTTTATATTCAGTGATCTTGTGCATTTACATTCAGTTTTCTCTGATCTTGTTCCTTTATATTCAGTGTTCTATGATCTCATGCCTTTACATTTAGTGATCTCATGCATTTACATTTAGTGTTCCATGATCTCGTAACTTTACATTCAGTGATCTTGTGCCTTTACATTCAGTGTTCTGCAATCTTGTGCCATTACATTCAGTGCTCTGTGATCTCGTGCCTTTACATTCAGTGCTCTGTGATCTCGTGCCTTTACATTCAGTGCTCTGTGATCTCGTGCCTTTACATTCAGTGCTCTGTGATCTCGTGCCTTTACATTCAGTGTTCTGTGATCTCGTGCCTTTACATTCAGTGTTCTGTGATCTCGTGCCTTTATATTCAGTGTTCTATGATCTCGTGCCTTTATATTCAGTGTTCTATGATCTTGTGCCTTTATATTCAGTGTTCTATGATCTCGTGCCCTTACATTCAGTGTTCCCTGATCTTGTGTCTTTACATTCAGTGATCTTGTGCCTTTACATTGTCTTCTGTGATGTTGTATTTTTATATTCAGTGTTTCGTGATCTCGTGCCTTTACATTCAGTGTTCCATGATCTCGTGCCTTTATATTAAGTGTTCCGTGATCCTGTGCCTTTACATTTAGTGATCTTGTGCATTTACATTTAGTGTTCCGTGATATTGTAACTTTACATGCAGTGATCTTGTGCCTTTACATTCAGTGTTCTGTGATCTCGTGCCTTTAGATTCAGTGTTCCGTGATCTCATGTCTTTACATTCAGTAATCTCATGCCTTTACATTCAGTGTTCTGTGATCTTGTGCCTTTACATTTAGTGTTCCGTGATCTCGTATCTTTATATTCAGAGTTCCACAATCTCATGCCTTTACATTCCTTTACATTCAGTGATATTGTACTAGTGTTCAGTGATGTCGTGCCTTTACATTCAGTGTTCCGTGATCTTGTGCCTTTACATTCAGTGTTCCGTGATCTTGTGCCTTTACATTCAGTGTTCCGTGATCTTGTGCCTTTACATTCAGTGTTCTGTGATCTTGTGCCTTTACATTCAGTGTTCTGTGATCTTGTGCCTTTACATTCAGTGATCTCATACATTTACATTCAGTGTGCCATGATCTCATGCCTTTAGATTCAGTGATTTTGTGTCTTTACATTCAGTGATCTGTGATCCAATGCCTTTACAGTGATCTCATGCCTTTGCATTCAGTGTTCCGTGATCTCATATCTTTACATTCAGTGTTCTGTGATCTCGTGCCTTTACGTTGAGTGTTCCCTGATCTCGTGTCTTTACATTCAATGATCTTGTGCCTTTATCTTCTGTGATGTTGTGCCTTTATATTCAGTGTTCCGTGATCTCATGCCTTTACATTCAGTGTTTCGTGATCTCATGCCTTTACATTCAGTGTTTCATGATCTCATGCCTTTACATTCAGTGTTTCGTGATCTCATGCCTTTACATTCAGTGATCTTGTGGCTTTACATTCAGTGTTCCATGATCTCGTGGCTTTACATTCAGTGATCTCGTACATTTACATTCAGTGTTCCATGATATTGTTCCTTTAAATTCAGTGTACCGTGATCTTGTGCCTTTACATTCAGTGTTCTGCGATCATGTTTCTTTATATTCAGTGTTCCATGATCTCGTGCATTTACATTCAGTGTTCCGTGATCTCGTGCCTTTACATTCAGTGAACTTGTGCTTTTACATTCAGTGTTCTGTGATCTCATCCATTTATATTCAGTGTTCCATGATCTCATGCCTTTACATTCAGTGGTCTCGTGCCTTTACATTCAGTGCGCCATAATCTCGTATCTTTGCATTCAGTGTTCCATGACCTCGTGCCTTTACCTTCAGGGTTCCATACTATTCCTTTATATTCAGTGTACCGGGATCTTGTGCCTTTACATTTAGTCTTCTGTGATCTTGTGCCTTTACATTCAGTGTTCCATGACCTCCTGCCTTTACATTCAGTGTTCTGTGAACTCGTGCCTTTACATTCAGTGTTCTGTGAACTCGTGCCTTTATATTCAGTGTTCCGTGATCTCGTGCCTTTACATTCAGTTTTCCGTGATCTTGTGCCTTTACAGTGTTCCGTGACTTCGTGCCTTTACATTCAGTGATCTTGTGCCTTTACATTCAGTGATCTTGTGCCTTTACATTCAGTGTTCTGTAATCTTGTGCCTTTACATTCAGTGATCTCGTACGTTTACATTCAATGTGCCATGATCTCATGCCTTTAGATTCAGTGATCTTGTGTCTTTACATTCAGTGATCTGTGATCCTATGCCTTTACATTTAGTGATCTCATGCCTTTACATTCAGTGTTTCGTGATCTCATATCTTTACATTCAGTGTTCTGTCATCTTGTGCCTTTACATTCAGTGTTCCCTGATCTCGTGTCTTTGCATTCAGTGATCTTGTGCCTTTACTTTGTCTTCTGTGATGTTGTGCCTTTATATTCAGTGTTCCGTGATCTCATGCCTTTACATTCAGTGTTCCCTGATCTCGTGCCTTTACATTCAGTGTTCCGTGATCTCGTGCCTTTACATTCGGTGTTCCGTGATCTTGTGCCTTTACATTCAGTGCTCCATGATCTTGTGCCTTTATATTCAGTGTTCTGTGATCTCATGCCTTTACATTCAGTTATCTTCTGCCTTTACATTCGGTCTTCTGTGATGTTGTGTCTTTATCTTCAGTGCTCCACAATCTTGTGCCTTTACATTCAGTTTTCCAAGATCTCGTGCCTTTACATTCAGTGATCTCGTACCTTTACATTCAGTGTTCCATGATCTCGTGCCTTTATATTCAGTGTTCTGTGATCTCGTGCCTTTATTTTCAGTGTTCTGTGATCTCATGCCTTTACATTCAGTGATCTTGTGGCTTTACATTCAGTGTTCCATGATCTCGTGCCGTTACATTCAGTGATCTCGTACATTTACATTCAGTGTTCCACGATATTGTTCCTTTAAATTCAGTGTATCATGATCTTGTGCCTTTACATTCAGTGTTCTGTGATCATGTTCCTTTATATTCAGTGTTCCATGATCTCGTGCATTTACATTCAGTGTTCCATGATCTCGTGCCTTTACATTCAGTGATCTCGTGCCTTTACATTCAGTGTGCCATAATCTCGTATCTTTGCATTCAGTGTTCCATGACCTCGTGCCTTTACCTTCAGTGTTCCATATTGTTCCTTTATATTCAGTGTTCCATGATCTTGTGCATTTATATTCAGTGATCCTGTGCCTTTACATTCAATCTTCTGTGATCTTGTGCCTTTACATTCAGTGTTCCATGACCTCCTGCCTTTACATTCAGTGTTCTGTGAACTCGTGCCTTTACATACAGTGTTCCGTGGTCTCGTGTCTTTACATTGTGTTCCGTGGTCTTATGCCTTTACATTCAGTGTTCCGTGGTCTCGTGCCTTTACATTCAGTGTTCCGTGGTCTTGTGCCTTTACATTCAGTGTTCCGTGATCTTGTTCCTTTACATTTAGTGTTCCGTGATCTCGTTCCTTTATATTCAGTGTTCTGTGATCTTGTTCCTTTATAGTGTTGTGTGATCTTGTTCCTTTACATTCAGTGATCTGTGATCTCATGCCTTTACATTCAGTGATCTGTGATCTCATGCCTTTACATTTAGTGATCTCGTGCATTTACATTCAGTGATCTCATTGCCTTTACATTCAGTGTTCCATGATCTCGTGCCTTTACATTATATTACATCATCACCTGCTTTTACATTCAGTGTTCCATGATCTTGTGCCTTTATATTCAGTGTTCTATGATCTTGTTCCTTTATATTCATTGTTCTGTGATCTCGTGCCTTTACATTCAGTCTTCTGTGATGTTGTGTCTTTATATTGAGTGTTCCGTGATCTCGTGCCTTTACATTTAGTGATCTCGTGCCTTTACATTCAGTGTTCCCTGATCTTGTGCCTTTACATTCAGTGTTCCATGATCTTGTTTCTTTATATTCAGTGTTGTGTGATCTTGTTCCTTTACATTCAGTGATCTGTGATCTCATGCCTTTACATTCAGTGATCTCGTGCATTTACATTCAGTGTTCCATGATCTCGTAACTTTACATTCAGTGTTCCCTGATCTCGTGCCCTTACATTCAGTGTTCCCAGATCTCCTGCCTTTACATTCAGTGTTCCCTGATCTTGTGTCTTCAGATTCAGTGATCCTGTGCCTTTATATTGTCTTCTGTGATTTTGTGTCTTTATATTCAGTGTTCTGTGATCTCATGCCTTTACATTCAGTGTTCCGTGATCTTGTGCCTTTACATTCAGTGTTCCCTGATCTCGTGCCTTTACATTCAGTGTTCTCTGATCTCGTGCCCTTACATTCAGTGTTCCCTGATCTCGTGCCCTTATATTCAGTGTTCCCTGATCTCGTGTCTTCAGATTCAGTGATCTTGTGCCTTTACATTGTCTTCTGTGATGTTGTGTCTTTATATTCAGTGTTCCGTGATCTCGTGCCTTTACATTCAGTGTTCCCTGATCTCGTGCCTTTACATTCAGTGTTCCCTGATCCCGTGCCTTTACATTCAGTGTTCCCTGATCTTGTGTCTTTAAATTCAGTGTTCCGTGATCTTGTGTCTTTAAATTCAGTGTTCCGTGATCTCATGCCTTTACATTCAGTGATCTCGTGCCTTTACATTCAGTGCTCCCTGATCTTGTGCCTTTACATTCAGTGATCTCGTACCTTTGCATTCAGTGTTCCATGATCTCGTGCCTTTACATTCAGTGTTCTGTGATCTCGTGCCTTTATCTTCAGTGTTCTGTGATCTCATGCCTTCACATTCAATTACCTTGTCTTTACATTCAGTGATTTTGTGCCTTTACATTCAATGATCTCGTGTCTTTATATTCAGTGTTCCGCGATCTCGTGCCTTTACATTCAGTTTTCCATGATCTCGTGCCTTTACATTCAGTGATCTTATACCTTTACATTCAGTGTTCCATGATCTCATGCCTTTACATTCAGTGTTCTGTGATCTCATGCCTTTATATTCAGTGATCTTGTGGCTTTACAGTCAGTGTTCCGTGATCTTGTGTCTTTAAATTCAGTGTTCCGTGATCTCATGCCTTTACATTCAGTGATCTCGTGCCTTTACATTCAGTGCTCCCTGATCTTGTGCCTTTACATTCAGTGATCTTGTACCTTTGCATTCAGTGTTCCATGATTTCGTGCCTTTACATTCAGTGTTCTGTGATCTCGTGCCTTTATCTTCAGTGTTCTGTGATCTCATGCCTTCACATTCAATTACCTTGTCTTTACATTCAGTGATTTTGTGCCTTTACATTCAATGATCTTGTGTCTTTATATTCAGTGTTCCGCGATCTCGTGCCTTTACATTCAGTTTTCCATGATCTCGTGCCTTTACATTCAGTGATCTTATACCTTTACATTCAGTGTTCCATGATCTCATGCCTTTACATTCAGTGTTCTGTGATCTCATGCCTTTATATTCAGTGATCTTGTGGCTTTACATTCAGTGTTCCATGATCACGTGCCTTTACATTCAGTGATCTCGTACGTTTACATTCAGTGTTCCATGATATTGTTCCTTTAAATTCAGTGTACCGTGATCTTGTGTCTTTACATTCAGTGTTCTGTGATCATGTTCCTTTATATTCAGTGTTCCATGATCTCGTGCATTTACATTCAGTGTTCCATGATCTCGTGCCTTTACATTCAGTGATCTCGTACCTTTACATTCAGTGTGCCATAATCTCATATCTTTGCATTCAGTGTTCCATGACCTCGTGCCTTTACCTTCAGTGTTCCATGATATTGTTCCTTTACATTCAGTGTACCGTGATCTTGTGCCTTTACATTGTGTTTTGTGATCATGCTCCTTTATATTCAGTGTTCCATGACCTCCTACCTTTACATTCAGTGTTCTGTGATCTTGTGCCTTTACATTCAGTGTTCCTTGGTCTTGTGCCTTTACATTCAGTGTTCCTTGGTCTTGTATCTTTACATTGTGTTCCTTGGTCTTGTGCCTTTACATTCAGTGTTCCGTGGTCTCGTGCCTTTGCATTCAGTGTTCTGTAATCTCATTCCTTTATATATACAGTGTTGTGTGATCTTGTTCCTTTACATTCAGTGATCTGTGATCTCATGCCTTTACATTCAGTGATCTGTGATCTCATGCCTTTACATTCAGTGATCTGTGATCTCATGCCTTTACATTCAGTGATCTTGTGCATTTACATTCAGTGTTCTGTGATCTCGTGCCTTTATATTCAGTGATCTCGGTGCCTTTACATTCAGTGTTCTGTGATCTTGTTCCTTTATATTCAGTGTTCCGTGATCATCTTTACATTCAGTGTTTTGTGATCTCATGCCTTTACATTCAGTGTTGTGTAATCTTGTTCCTTTACATTCAGTGATCTGTGATCTCATGCCTTTACATTCAGTGATCTTGTGCACTTACATTCAGTGTTCTGTGATCTCGTGCCTTTATATTCAATGTTCTGTGATGCCGTTCCTTTATATTCAGTGTTCCGTGATCTCATGCCTTTACATTTAGTGATCTCATGCTTTACATTCAGTGTTCTGTGATCTTGGTGCCTTTACATTCAGTGTTCTGTGATCTCGTGCCTTTATATTCAGTGTTCCTTGACTTCATGCCGTAACATTCAGTGATCTTGTGCCTTTACATTCAGTATTCTGTGATCTCATGTCTTTACATTCAGTGTTCCGTGATCTTGTATCTTTACATTCAGTGTTCCGTGATCTCGTATCTTTACATTCAGTGTTCCGTGATCTCATGCCTTTACATTCCTTTACCTTCAGTAATCTCGTACCTTTACATTCCTTTACATGCAGTGATCTTGAATCTTTACATTCAGTGTTCCATGAGCTCGTGCTTTACATTCAGTGTTCCGTGATCTTGTGCCTTTACATTTAGTGTTCTGTAATCTTGTTCTTTTATATTCATTGTTCCATGATCTCATGCCTTTACATTCCTTTACCTTCAGTAATCTCGTACCTTTACATTCTTTTACATGCAGTGATCTTGAATCTTTACATTCAGTGTTCCATGATCTCAAGCATTTACATTCAGTGTGCCGTGATCTCGTACCTTTACATTCAGTGTTCCGTGATCTCGTGCCTTTATATTCAGTGTTTCGTGATCTCGTGCCTTTATATTCAGTGTTTCGTGATCTCGTGCCTTTATATTCAGTGTTTCGTGATCTCGTGCCTTTATATTCAGTGTTTCGTGATCTCGTGCCTTTATATTCAGTGTTCCGTGATCTTGTGCCTTTACATTTAGTGATCTTGTGCATTTCCATTCAGTGTTCTGTGATACTGTAACTTTACATGCAGTGATCTTTTGCCTTTACATTCAGTTTTCTGTGATCTCGTGCCTTTACATTCAGTGATTTTGTGCCTTTACATTTAGTGTTCTGTGATCTCGTATCTTTATATTCGGAGTTCCGCAATCTTATACGTTTACATTCCTTTACATTCAGTGATCTTGCACCTTTACATTCCTTTACATTCAGTGTTCAGTGATCTCGTGCCTTTACATCCAGTGTTCCTTGATCTTGTGCCTTTACATTCAGTGTACCATGATCTCGTGCCTTTACATTCAGTTTTCCGTGATCTTGTGCCTTTACAGTCAGTGTTCCCTGATCTCGTGCCTTTACATTCAGTGTTCCCTGATCTCGTGTCTTTACATTCAGTGTTCCCTGATCTCGTGCCTTTACATTCAGTGATCTTGTGCCTTTACATTCAGTGTTCTGTGATCTCGTACTTTTACATTCAGTGATCTCGTACGTTTACATTCAGTGTTCCATGATCTCGTGCCTTTAGATTCAGTGATCTAGTGTCTTTACATTCAGTGTTCTGTGATCCCATGCCTTTACATTTAGTGATCTCATGCCTTTACATTCAGTGTTCAGTGATCTCGTGCCTTTACATTCAGTGTTGCATGATCTCATGCCTTTACATTCAGTGTTGCATGATCTCATGCCTTTACATTCAGTGTTCCTTGATCTTGTGCCTTTACATTCTGTGTTCCATGATATCTTTCCTTTATATTCAGTGTTTCGTGACCTCCTGCCTTTACATTCAGTGATCTTGTGCATTTATATTCAGTGTTCTGTGATCTCGTACCTTCACATTCAGTGTTCCGTGATCTCTTGCCTTTACATTCACTGCTCCGTGATCTTGTGCCTTTACATTCAGTGTTCCATGACCCTGTGGCTTTTTCTGGGCTTGCTTCTTCCTACAGAAATTCCTAAAACACGCTGCCTCCTTTTTTGTTAATGCCTTAACCATCTCATGCTCGTTCTACTCATTAGTGCTCTCTATACTTCCCTTTCTTCTGATATCACCACAGTTATTCTGCTTTCCTGTGATCCCTGAATTCTACATCTTTTTTATTCCCTTTTTTAGCATCTGTCTTCATGTTACGTTCTCAGTGCCTAAGAAGGTCATACCTTAACTCTACAATGTCCTAGGTTTAGTATCTCTGCTTGTGAAAAAAAAACCTTCTCAAAGACAGTATCCAAAAAATGGAATCACCTCCCCTCTGTAGTCAGAGACATCACCCAATATAAGCAATTTTGAAACAACTACTTAAGTAGAGTAAATCACTCTCACAATCATTTTCACATCTTGCACATATGTATGTATATTCCTTCATCAAACATGGGTATTTTTTTCTTTTTTTCTTTTTTATTTCACTCTAGTTATCCCTCTGTTTCTAGCATTACACTTTGCATCCCGATAACTGTAATGTAATTAATCAGCTCTACAGTGCAATCTAAATGTATTATATCACATCAATGTAATTAGAAATGCCTCCTACTTCAAAACTGAAATGTTATTTGCAAGTACCTTACTGAGCTTTTAATGTGCCTGTGCCTTGCACCAAGGTGGCTAAACAGGGTCCTTGGACCAACCCACCTACATGGTCAACAAATTTAAATAAATAAATGAATAAAATTACAGGAATTTCTTACTCGGCTTTCCTGAATGTGACTGTATTATGTAAACAACCGTTATGACTTTTGCAAGTCTATTTACGTTTCCACCACTCAGTTGTGGACCTTTTCACTATTAGATCATCTCAAAGATATTGGCCCATGCTTCTTAAAACCCAAAAACGCTGTTGCCCAGGACAAGGCCTTTTCTTTGTAGCATGTATGCATGATGTTTAAGTGCAAATGAAATGAAAAGTCTATCACAGAAACAATAAACAGTTGGATTTAAAAAAAAAACAAAAATAGCAGCTGAAAAAAAGCAATGCTAACATGTTTTTTGTATGCACACCATGTACTTAAAAACAATAAAAATGTATTGTCTCACAGGTAACCAGTGAAGAAAGATCTAAATGAAACTATTCGAACAGCAGTAACTGCTACTTCTGACTAAAGAACAAAACAAACAAGGAATTCCAGACGACGCTTACTTTTTGAAAAAGACAGCGCTGTACTTCAAACATGAAGCCTGCCAATTATTTACCTACGGCCTGTTCAAGGATCAAAGGCCACTGAGTACATGTTTACATGGTTCAAGGGAGCAGGAAACAGTTCACATTAGGTAATGTTGGAACTTATTTTTTCTCTTTGAAGAACCATTTCTTTCCACTGCATGACAATTACCTAAACAGTCCACACTGGGGATTGTGCAAAAGCTTAATAGAAGTAGCTGAGAAGCATTGCGTCACAAAGGATTGCTGACAATGAAAAAGTTCGAATCACATGGGATCACCCATTACCAACAGTTCAAAAAACAGATGCATGAAAAACAGATACAGCAATCCAAAGAAAAACAATAGAAGCAGCAATCACTGAAATTGCTCTACCCAGTAATTAGTGTCTTAAATACAGGGAGACACAAAGTAAAAAAAAATAAAAATACCCAGGATACGGAAGCAAAAACAAGAGCAATATGGAAGAAAGGTACCCAGACAGTTACAATGGCAGTAGTAGGAGTAAAAGGGCTAATAAAACAAAAATTACGATTGTACTTACATATATACCTGTAGAAGGAGGTGAATCTGGGCACGCTGCCATTGCTGAGAGGAGTTCTTTTGGATAACATCAAAGACTGAAGCAGTACCAATTTCATGAATTTTAATTATGCCCTGACTTACGAATGCCATCCATTTTTGACATTGTATGTAAAAAAATAAATAAATAAGCATTTGGAGAAATTAAACAGAGTTCATGCATACAGAACACCCCAATCTGTAAGAATGGAATCACTGCTTGTTACGCAAAATGCTGTAGGCTTGCCATAGAATGGCCAAATACACAAAGTAAGTCATCTGTTTGGTTTGAGGCAAACAAGTTTTCATAGATTTTCTGTATTTATTCATGCATATAAGAAGTATAATTTTGAACATAGCAAAAAACACAAGGCACAAGTTAAATTAATGTCATAGTGACAGCCCAGGCCAAATAACTGCCCGGTCATATTAAGTTTGAGCAGTACTACATGCACAGGTGTATGTAAATGCAACATGTTCTATATTGGTAAAGACAGAACAACATCTCAACTAGTAAGCATGAACATATTAGAAAACAAACAAGAGTGCTACACAGTCAAGCATGTTAACAGAAATGATGGAGAACAAAGTTTTAAACTCTTTGGTGTACAGACATTTTATCATCCTCATCAGCAGCAAACCCTTTTATCCCCATTTTTAAATGGGGTTCGGGTGTCATGTCAACTGTTGCCACCTCTCTCTATTCACAGCCAAAATCCCCTTCAACAGTCATGCTAAATGAAGCAGGTCTTCTCTCACATAATGCATCCATATGTTGGCTGGACATTCTTGTCTCCTCTTTCTTTCTTGTCTAAGTCTACACTACCAAATTGTATCTTTCCTGAACGTGACTGAACCACCACAACCTGTTCTTGACATTTTCTACAACTGGCATTACTTTTGCTTTCAATCGGATGTCCTCATTTGTTCATACATCCCACAATGTGCATCCTACCACCCTCCTCAGGCACTTAATCACCTCAAGCTTCCTCAGCTGTTTTTTTACTGACCATGTTTCTGGTCACACCACTGTTTTGCACACCTTACATTTTATCTGTCAAGATAGTGTGTGACAAAAAGTGCTACTGTGTCAGTTGGCTGCAAAAACCTCCTGTTCAAGCTTTGATCTCACGATTCAGGCTTCCCTTCTCTTCATTCACTCCTCCCAGGTATTTGAATCCGTTAATCTGTTCCTCTATTTTCCCTTCCATTTCAATTATCATCTTCTAATTTTCTCCATTTGCTACTACGACTCCGCCTTCCCATGTATTATAGTCCATCCCAACTGCCTCCTGCTTTGTATTCCAGTCTCCCATCATTCTCTGAAGTTCCTGTTCAGAGTCTCCCTGTACTGCCACATCATCTGCACACAGCAGCTTTGCTGATCTGTCCCCCTCCAAATGGTTTGCTGATGTATTCCATCACCAGTATGAATTGCAGTGAGCTCAGAGCTGAAGCCTGATACACACCCACTCCCAGTGAAAGCCCTTCTAAGCCCTTCTGGGAGTCCAAGCATAGATTGCACTTATGTCAGTGGATCCCCGTACACAGCCTGCACTAATTCTACCAATGATTCTGGGACTTCAAACTAACAGTCTTGAATGGACCTGGACATACAGTTCTATCCTTCTCAGAATGGAAGCACAAGGACAGAGGTGCTGTCCTGAAGTGGAGGGAATACTTGGAGTTATCAGTCAGACCACAGCTTCTGCTAAAATATCCCTACTACAAATAAACTGCTCATTAAGTCTTTCTCAACACTCTGCAAGCGGTCAGATCAGTCTGATTTGAAAACCTTAAATGCTGACAGTCTCAAAAGGTAAAACGTTCTTAAATCTGTAGCGTCTAAAAACAAGTGAATACAGTTAAAAGACTATCTCAGGAGACTGTTAAGTTATGCACCTGCCCTTGCTTTTCCCCATTTTAGTAAATCACTAAATGTAGAACCAGTCGACTGTATAATGTATAGCAACCAAGAGTGTCCCTCTTAGTTCTACTCCACACAGACCACGAAAACACCGGCACTTGTAGTCTACAAACTCACTTTTATTCAATACACACAATGTTTAGCGCTTTCATCTAAAATCATTAGACTTCTTCAGAACAATTCAATACCATTCCATTCTTGTTTAAATACTTCTACTAACCTATCATCATAACTTTTAATTAGCATATCATTAGACTTTTAAAGTGCCAGTGTGCTATTTTTAAAAATATTAGACTTTTAAAGTGCCAGTGTGCTATTTTTTAAAAATAGCACACTGGCACTTTAAAAGTCTAATGATATGCTAATTAAAAGTTATGATGATAGGTTAGTAGAAGTATTTAAACAAGAATGGAATGGTATTGAATTGTTCTGAAGAAGTCTAATGATTTTAGATGAAAGCGCTAAACATTGTGTGTATTGAATAAAAGTGAGTTTGTAGACTACAAGTTCATAGGTTCATAGGTTCATACTAGGCTATCTGCCCGAGGGCATTTACAAGCCTAGCCCATAGTTTTGTGGCTTACGCCACCCCTTTAGTATGGGGAACTATACTCATTATTTTGCTGTGCCTCTGCCGGTGTTTTCCCCATTTTAAAAGGTTGAATTTCTTGCCACAGTCATCCTTTAGGATACTTCAGAAAGGAAGAACATCTGCCTCTTGCTTGAGGTGTTATCACCATGAAGCAAACAATTTACATACAAACTGGGAATGTACACACGGCAAAACAACTGGGACTCCTTCAGCAACAGCGATGACCGAGTACCTCTCCATCCTCTGTAGAACACAAAATTCTGGCTGCTAAGTGCTTGTGAGCCTGGATATACGAAAGAGAAATTTCTTCCAGACTGGTTTATACATCTTTCGCTAAAATTATCTCCCTTCCAAACGATTTACACATCTTTTGCTAGCATTACCTCCTCTCCCACAAGCTGATTTATACATCTTTCACTAGCATTACCTCCCTTCCAGTATGGTGCACTCCTCATGCTTCACTTTGGGAAGAATGAATCCAGCATTGTTGTCCCACCCATTCTTCTGTAATCTCCATTCCAATTTATTTTCGGACCTCCCTTCTGCTGTAGACTTAAAATAGGTCGCCTTGCTACTCCTGTCTGATAACTATCTTTCAATGTGTGCTTCTGTCATCTGTGAGCTATACCCTGATCAGAACATTACATTTGTAATGATTACTATGAATATAATAACAAAACAACTATGATTTCTGTAGACAAACATCATCTCCTGACTTTCAACTAAATGCTACCAAATGCTTAAGTGAACAACAGTCTACATTAGCTTAAACATGCAGGCATTTAACTAAAAAATAAGCTTTAAACAGAATATGACATATCATGGACAAGCAGTCCATCTTAGACTGGATCCTGGTATCTGACTTGCACAGCAGTCTGGTTGTCTTCCAGATACCCTAAGTGACCATCATCCAGCCTACCTAATTAGGAACAGATCCCAAACCATCAACCAACCTATCCTCAGAGTAGTTAGAAACAAAAAAAACCTTTATAACTACTGATCTCATAAATACTGTAAAAAGCTGTAACTGGCCCCCCCCTAAAATATCTACCTCTAGACAATGCAGTTGAGTACTTTAACACAACCTTCACAAAAATCTTAAACCATCATGCATCCCCTAGAACCATCAGAATAAAAACTAACTATGCCCCATGGCTAAGAAAATATACTAAAACTATAATGAAAGAAAGGGACAAGGCCTGGATTCAATATCAGAAAAACAAAACCACTACTTTGAGACAAAACTATGTAGAGCTCTGTAACAAAGCCAAAAAACAAATCAAACTAGACAAATTCAGCTACTATACAAGCATGCAAGAAATATATGCGCACAACCCACAAAAAGTCTGGGCCACAATAAATGGTATACTGCATCCAGGAAAGTCCACGACTCCAACCCCTGTGCTTCTAAATAACCATGAAAACATTCCTACTCAGTTTTAAAAATTTGTACCGAAACAGTCCAGACCGTTGCCAATGCCCAAAAAGTACAGTTTTGTACCTACCATAAATGTAGATGTTCGAGTGCTAATACAGCTGCAGTAATCACATATGGGTTCTCTGCCGTCAGGCGGGTCCTCGGTCGGCCGAATTCCAAAGTCTAGGTCCGGCGTCGGTTGCTGTCACTTTCTTCCCTGACGTCAATGCGACAGGGGTATATAAGACACAGCCAACGCCATATCTTCAGTCTTTCTTGCCCCAGATGTCAGGTGCCCCCAGAAGGAAGGCAATACATAAATTATATATGTATATATAAGCAATGCAATGTAAACAAAAAATAGTAGTTGCAAGCAAATACACCATAGGAGGATAACCCAATTTAGGTTGTATGAGGAGGTGTTAGCCACTAGTCCTTTACCAAGAGGGAACGGAGGGAGGGAAACCTGTACTGCAGCTGTATTAGCACTCTAACATCTACATTTATGGTAGGTACAAATCTGTACTATGTTCATCGTGCATACAGCTGCAGTAATCACATATGGGTAGAATCCCAAAGCTACGCACAGGGTGGTAGGCACTAGGTGGAACTGGGATGAGCCAGAATGCCCTGCAACACAGCAGTGGCAAAGCCTGCTCTAGTTTTGAATATAAAGGCAGGTGGTAGTGTTTTGTGAAGGTATGTACAGAACTCCAAGTGACTGCCTCCAAAATATCTTTGGTGGGAACTCCTCTGAGGAAGGCCATAGAGGTAGCAGTGGCCCTGGTGGAGTGGGGTCTGATGCCTGTAGGGACAGATTTCCCATGATAGGAGTAACAAAATCGTATGCAGTGGCCTATCCATTTTGAAATTGTCTGTTTGGAAACAGGCTTCCCTTGAGCTCCTACAGCATAGGACACAAAAAGTTGTTCTGATTTCCTGAAAGGCTTTGTTCTGTCCAAATAACGTAGCTGTCTATGGATGTCTAAGGAATGTAGCAGCCTTTCCCCTTTGTTTTGAGGATTGGTGTAAAAGGTAGGCAAGTGTATGGCTTGATTCAAAGCTACCCTGGATATCACTTTAGGCATAAATGACGGGTTGGTTCGAAGGGAAACCCTGTCCTGATGGAAGATGAGAAAGGGCTGCACAGCCATGAGAGCTTATAGTTCCGAAACCCTACGAGCTGAGGTAATGGCCAGAAGGAAAGCTGTTTTCCAGGACAAATATTGCAAGTCTATTGAGGCAGCTGGTTCAAAAGGAGGCAATGTTAATTTTTCTAGAATGTAATTAAGATCCCAGGCTGGCACAGTTTGTTTCCTTGGTGGTCTTATATTCTTAGCCCCTCTGAGGAACTGTCTTAAAAGTGGGTGAGAGAATAACGGTGGATCCGTGTTGAATTCTGCAGAAATGGCTGAGGCATGGATTTTTATAGAGGAAAATGAAAGTCCACTGTTTAGCAGCTCAGCTAGATACTATAATACCGGAGGCAAATTCAGTTTTCTGGGGTCCTGGCCTTTTTTCTCATTCCAAGAGCAAAATCGTTTCCATTTTGCGGAATAAATCTTTCTAGTAGATGGCCTTCTGGCCTCCAGAATGACATCCTGCACCTCTTTGGGGAGCAGGGTCTGTTGTGGTGTTAAGGAATTTTCCATGCAGCAAGATTGAGTGTTTTCAGCTGACTGTGAAGAGTTTTGTAGCTGTGCCGAGTCAGCAAAAGAGGCATCAGAGGTAGAGGCCAGGGAGGAGTACGAGTTAGGCTCCTCAGGAGTGGGTACCAGTGCTGTCTTGGCCAGTCTGGAGCAATCAGTATCATCTTCAGTCTGTCTGCTCTTGCTTTCAAGAGCACCTTGGGCAGAAGAGGCAGAGGTGGGAAAGCGTACACTGTCCATGCTGTCCAACTGAATGAAAGGGCGTCCACTCTCCAGGCCTTTGGATGAAAGGTCCTTGAACAAAACTTTTCCAATTGATGATTCCTGTGGGAGGCGAAGAGATCTATGTCTGGCCTCCCCCACTCTTGGATTATCTTTGTAAACACCTGAGGATGCAACTTCCATTTGTGTGGATCTGTCATATTTCTGCTTAGATTGTCTGCCAGCATGTTTTCCAAACCTGGCAAGTACTGTGCTTGAAGTTCGATTTGCCATTCCAGAGCCAAGTTCCAAAGTTTCATGGCTAGCCTGCACAGGGGGTATGAATGTGTTCCTCCTTGTTTGTTTATGTACCACATTACTGTGGTGTTGTCTGTTCTTATTAATAAATGTCCTGGATGCAGAAGGACGTTGAATGCTGTAATTGCATTTATCACTGCTAGCATTTCTTTTTGATTGATGTGAAGGTACTTTTCCTTTTGGGACCATTTGCCCTGAATGTACCTGCCTGTCATGTGCGCCCCCCAGGCGTAATCTGAGGCATCTGTTGTGATGACTTGATTTGCTTGAGGCTTGCAGAATGGGAGGACTGTGTTTGTTTGGCATGCTTGGGCCCACCATAGAAATTCCTTTTGCAAACATGGAATTATTGGAATTATTGTTTCCAAATTGTGGCTGTGTTGAGACCATAGGTTTTTTAGGTACCACTGAAGTTTTCTCATATGCAACTTTGCACATGGGATTAAAAGAATGCAAGATGCCATGAAGCCCAGAGCCTGCAGGATTTTCCTTGCAGTAAGCCTGGTACAATTTGCTAGTATTTTGAAGTACTGAGTTAGTTGCCCCTGTTTTTCTGGCATAAGATAGGCCATCTGGGTGTTTGTGTCCAAGTTGGCACCCAGGAAGGTTATTTTCTGTGATGGTGTTAGCCTGGATTTCTCTTTGTTGATTGTGTATCCCAGAGAATTCAGTAACCGTGTTGTATAAGCCAGATGTTCCAGAAGTGTGTGCTTGCTGTCCGCTTGGATCAGGCAGTCATCCAAATAAGGGTAAATTTGTATCCCTTGAAGTCTGCAGTAGGCAATTACTGATGCCAGGCATTTCGTGAATACCCTGGGCGCAGTAGATAAGCCAAAGGGCAGTGCGCAGAATTGATAGTGGATTGAACCTGCAAGAAATCTGAGGTATCGTCTGCAGCTTTGTCTGATAGGGACATGCAGGTATGCCTCCTTGAGGTCCAATGTTACCAGCCAAAACTCCTTGCCCAGCATGGGAAGAAGCTGCTGTAATGTGAGCATCTTGAATTTTGGTACGACTAGAAATGTATTTAGGATGGATAAGTCCAAAATGGGTCTCCAGTCGGTTCCTTTCCTTGGTACCAGGAATAGTCTGGAATAAAAACCTTGACCTTGTTCGTGAGTAGGTACCTCTTAAATAGCTTTCATGTCCAGGAGTTTTGAAATTTGTATCTGTGCTTCTGCCCTTTGATTGTGTGGCAGGTTTGGCATGCCTCTCATTTCTGGAAGAGTGTGAAAATGAAATCTGTAGCCTCTGGTTATAATGTCCAGGATCCATTTGTCTGTTGTGATAACATGCCAATTTCTTGTAACTAATGCCAGTTTTCCTCCCAAGGGGGCTGCCAGCTGAGACTTGCTTGGCATGAAACGGAGGAAGTCATTGGGTTTGTTTTCTGTATTGTTGTGCAGTGTCTTCGCCACCTCTTGGTGCTGGAGTTTGCCATTGTCTGCCTCTATATGATTCTTGAGATTGTCCTCTGCCCCTTGTGCGCCTGTATCTACCTCTTTGGGGCTTGTCTGCGGCTGGAAAGGACCAGTTTTTAGAAGGCCAATTTCTACTAAAACAAGGTGGTTGTACCTGAAGAAAAGCCTTGACTGTTTGCATAGATTTAGCTTTTTCCTCCATTTTCCGTAGTATCTCCTCAGCATTAGTACCAAATAGTACATCCTTTTGTAAAGGAGCATCTAGTAGTTTAGCTTTAACATGATCAGGCAAACTTTGTTCCCTAAGCCAGGCATGTCTACGGATGACTGATCCTGTAACAGCAGCTCTACTTGAGGCCTCTAAGGCATCATAGCCACATTGTAAGGTGTGTTTACCCACCTGTTCTGCACTATGCAACATATCCTGCAATTCCTTCAAATCTGGTTGTTCAGGTTGAGACATTTTATTCTTAATTGTGATAACAGAAACTGCTGATATTTAAGCATATGGAACTGACAATTTAAGGCTCTCATGGCTAGGGTGGCCGAGGTGTATACCTTTTTTCCCCACCTTTCTAAGGATCTAGATTCTCTTTCGGAAGGTAGTGGATTCTTGGCAGTAGAGGCCTTCATGCCCTTGGGGCCTTGAGAAATGGTTTCAGGGTCAGCATTATGGCTTTTGAAAAGAAATTGGTGAGAGTTAGGAACTCTGTAGTACCTATCAGGTTTGACAGGGGCAGGAGGCAGGGAATCCGGATTAATACAAGCCTCCGAGTAAACATCATCAAGTATGTCCAAGACAGGGGGTATAGCCAGAGGTCTGTGTTGAGGTAACAAAAGAAATTCCCCAAGCCTTTTCTTGGAATCAGAAAAATCTTGGCCTACCCAATGGAAGTGTTCCCTCAAGGTGTGCAAGGTTTCCCCAAAGGAAAAGTCCTCTGGGGGAGATACAGAAGGAATGGACTGCTCTGCATCAGAATCTTCATAAGGGGAGTACGAGTGTTCCTCAACATCAGAATGTTCTGAGAAAATGGAGCCCTGTTCAGAAGAGGGAGAAAGTACAGTTGTGTACACCTACCATAAATGTAGATGTTCGAGTGTCTTCACTGTTGCAGTCATAACTGTAGGGTGCTCCTGCCGGCAGGCAGCCCGAGGTCAGCCAGAATCCCAAAGTCTGGGTCCGGCGTCGGCTGTACAAGCCAGTACCCTGACGTCAGTACACTCTGGTACATAGCCGTCAGCCGATGCCATCTTCTCCAGCCTTTCTTGCCCTAGATGTCAGAATTTCCCAAAAATCATAAATGAATCCAATAAGGAAACACAAATACACCACAAAAGAGAGAAAAAGAGGGGATAGGAGGGAGGGAAACACCGACTGCAACAGTGAAGACACTCGAACATCTACATTTATGGTAGGTGTACACAACTGTACTATGTTCATCGTGTTTCACTGTTGCAGTCATAACTGTAGGGTGGAATCCCAAAGCAGTGAAAAAAGGGAGGAGGTCTAGACAGAAGGGGCAGCAAGAAGACCCTGCAAAACAGCAGAAGCAAAGCCTGCCCTGGTCTTAGAATACAAAGGGAGATTGTAGTGCTTGGAAAAAGTATGCACAGAACTCCAAGTGGCAGCTTCCAAGATATCCTTGGTAGGAACTCCTCTGAGGAAAGCTGTAGAAGTAGCAGCTGCTCTAGTAGAATGACTTCTCACTGTACCTGGAAACTGTTTCCCATGATGAGTGTAACAAAATCTTATTCCAGAAGAAATCCATTTGGAAATAGTTTGTTTGGAAATAGCCTTTCCAAGAGAACTGGAGGCAAAAGAAACAAACAATTGGTCAGATTTTCTGAACTCTTTAGTCTTGTCCAAATAAAATCATAACTGTCTGTTCACGTCCAAAGAAATCAAAATCCTTTCCCCTTTATTCTGAGGATTAGGAAAGAAGGTAGGAAGGTGAATTGTTTGATTTAAAGCCACTTTCGAAATCACCTTAGGCATGAAAGTAGGATTGGTCCTCAAGGATACTCTGTCCTGGTGGAAAATCAGATATGGTTCCACAGCCATGAGAGCTTGCAACTCTGAGACCCTTCTGGCAGAAGTCAAAGCTAACAAAAGAACTGTCTTCCAAGATAAAAACTTAATATCTGAAGATGCAGCAGGCTCAAAAGGAGGCAAAGTAAGTTTTTCCAAAACATAATTAAGATCCCAAGCAGGAATAGGAGGGGTCCTGGGGGGCCTTAAATTCTTAGCCCCTCTCAAGAATTGTCTCACCAAAGGATGAGAAAAAACAGGGGGATCAGTATTGAAATGAGCAGAAATAGCAGAAGCATGAATCTTAATGGAAGAAAAGGAAAGTCCATTAGACAAAAGATCCGAAAGGTAAAGCAAAATAGAAGAGAGATCAGTTACCAGAGGGTCCAAACCTCGGTCCTGCATCCAAATGCAAAATCTCTTCCATTTAGAGGCATAGGATTTCCTAGTGCTAGGGCGCCTAGCTTCCAAAAGAACATCTAAAACTTGTTTGGGAAGACTAGAAGAAATCAAATTCCTTTGAAGAGCCAAGTTGCCAGGCAAAGGGTCTTGAGATTGGAATGTAGCAACTGACCCTGATGCTGGGACAGAAGAGAAGGGTTCAGAGGGAGAATCCAAGGAGGCTCCAAGAACAGGTGCTTCAAAGTTGGATACCAAAACTGTCGAGGCCAATTTGGAGCAATCAAGATGAGGAACTTGGGCTTGTCCTGTTTTATCTTTAGTAATACCCGAGGAAGAGGAGGGAAGGCATATCCCGAAAGGTTTCTCCAGCTGAAGGACAGGGCATCCACTTTCCAAGCTGCTTTGTGGAATGACCTGGTGCAAAAGTGAGGCAGCTGATGATTGAGATGGGATGCAAACAGATCTATCTGGGGCATCCCCAAACTGCAGTAATCCTGTTGAATAAGTTGGTGTCTAGCATCCATTCGTGAGGATCCAAAATGTTCCTGCTCAGGCTGTCTGCTAAGAGATTCTGTTCTCCTGGTATGAATTGGGCCTGGAGATGTAGATTCAGATTTAGAGCTGTGTCCCATAAAGCCATAGCTAGTCTGCAAAGGGGGTACAAATGAGAACCCCCCTGCTTGTTTATGTACCACATGACTGTGGTGTTGTCTGTGTAAATCAAAAGAGGCCCTGGATGCAAAAGGTTCTTGAAGGCTAGAAGAGCATTTTGAACTGCCAACATTTCCTTCAGATTGATGTGCCAGTGAAGATGATCCTTTGTCCAGGTTCCCTGCTGGCAATTGCCTAGAAAATGTGCTCCCCAAGCATAATCCGAGGCGTCCGTGGTTATGATTTGAGAAGGTTGAGGAAGACGGAAAGGCTTCCCTTCGTTTAAAGCACACACCCTGGACCACCAAAGGAACTCCTTCTGGAGGCAGGGGATCAGAGGAATCAGAGTGTCCAGATCGTGGTAATGCTGCGACCATACACTTTTCAGATACCATTGAAGCTTTCTCATATGGAGCCTTGCATTTGGAATCAACAGAATGCAGGAAGCCATGTAGCCCAGTGCCTGCAGGAATTTCCTTGCAGTGAGCTGAGGTAGAGTTGCCAAAGTCTTGAAAATTGAAGCCAGCTGTATTTGTTTTTCTGTAGTGAGGAAGGCCCTTTGTAAGGTTGTATTTAAGAGGGCTCCCAGAAATACCATTTGTTGAGAAGGGATCAAATGTGACTTTTTTGTGTTCACTGAAAATCCCAGTAGGAGGAAAAGACGTTGAACAAAATCCAGATGTCGAAGTGAAAGTTCCTTGCTGTCTGCCTGAATAAGGCAGTCGTCCAAATAGGGGTAAATCTGAATCCCCTGGAGTCTGCAATAAGCCACTACTGGTGCCAGGCACTTGGTAAAGACTCTGGGCGCAGTAGATAAACCAAAGGGCAGTACAGAGAATTGAAAGTGTCTCGATCCTGCCTTGAACCTGAGGAATTTCCTGCGTTCCTGCCTGATGGGAATGTGTAAATAAGCTTCCTTTAGGTCCAATGTCACCATCCAGGCGTCCTGAGAGAGCATTGGAATCAGCTGCTGCAGAGTAAGCATCTTGAATTTTGGAATTTCCAAAAAGGTGTTTAACACAGAAAGGTCCAGAATAGGTCTCCATGAGCTTTGTTTTCTTGGAACCAGAAACAGTCTCGAATAAAAACCTTTTCCCATCTCTGAGAGTGGAACAGGCTCTATGGCTCTCATGGCAAGAAGAGCATCCACTTGATTTAAGGCCTCTGACCATTGATGTTTTGGCAGATCTGGCCAACCGAAAGCCCTTGGCAAGGTATGAAAGTGGAATTTGTAGCCTTTTAAAATCACATCCAATACCCATTTGTCCTGGGTAATATGAGTCCAATTTCTGTAAAAAAGAGAAAGTTTTCCTCCGAGAGGGGCATCCAGGTAAAGAGGTCCTGTAGCCCAACCGAGAAAGTCATTGAGTTTGCTTTCTTTGAGATTGGGATCTGTCTTCTCCCCTTCTAGGTGAAGAAGCAGTCCATTGCCTCGATCTGAAGGAGGCCTGAGCTTGGCCACGACCTCTAGAGCGTCTGTATCTTCCCCTTTGAGGCCTGTCAGACGTGGGAAAGGACCAATTCTTGGAGGGCCAATTCCTGGAAAATCTAGGAGGCTGAACTTGCAAGAAATCTTTCACAGTTTGCATAGATTTTGCCTTTTCTTCCATCTTTTTAATAACCTCCTCAGCCTTACATCCAAAAAGAACATCATGCTGAACAGGGGCATCTAATAATTTAGCCTTAACCTGTTCAGGTAAACTTTGCTCACGAAGCCAAGCATGTCTCCTGATAACAGTACCAGAGGCTGCGGCCCTGCAAGAAGCATCCAAAGCATCAAAACCACAATGCAAGCTATGTTTGTTCAGTTGTTCAGTTGCATGCAATACATCCTGTAGTTCCTTATCTTCTGCACATGCAGGAAGGGAAGCAAGCTTTTGCTTTAAAACAGACAAAAGAAATTGCTGATATTTAAACATATGAAACTGGCAATTTAAAGCCCTAACAGAAAGGGTAGCAGAAGTATACACCTTTTTGCCCCACCTGTCTAAAGCACGAGAATCCTTCTCAGAGGGAATAGGATTCTTAGAAGTAGCAACTTTAGCAGCCTTAGAACCCTGAGAAATAGTTTCAGGATCTGCAGAAGGGTTCTTAAATAAGAACAAATGAGACTCAGGAACCCTATAAAACCTATCAGGCTTAGAGGGAGCAGGAGGCATGGAATCAGGATTCAAATTAGCCTCGGAAAAAGCATCATCCACAATGTCAAGAACAGGAGGGATAGCCAAAGGCCTATGTTGAGGAAGAAGAAGAAATTCTCTAAGCCTCTTCTTGGAAGCAGAATAATCCTGACCTTCCCAATGAAAATGTTCCCTCATCTCATGTAAGGTTTCTCCAAAAGAAAAATCTTCAGGCGGAGAGGCAGAGGGCAAGGAATCCTCAGCATCCGAATCCTCATAAGGAGGAAAAGAATATTCCTGATCAGAGGAAGAGACAGAAGATATAGAAGCCTGGTCAGAGGAATCCATAGGAACATCCTGTCGAGGCCTTTTCTCAGGGGGGGGGGGTGAGAACCCCTAATCATTGTAAGCAAATCTTCAGCCATCCTTAACAATTGCTTCTGTGTCCTGGGAGTAGATTCAGAAGAAGCTTGAGCAGGAGCTTTAGATTTAACAGGAGTCTTTGTCTTTGCCTTCGCCTTTGAAATAGTGATGTGAGTTGGCCTAAATACTCCCTCAGAAGCCAGTACCTGCACAGCGGTTCCGGACCCATCCGAGGGAGCGACGTCCGAAGGTCCTGCAGCAGATAAAATAGAAGGCTTTGATGGCTCCCCATGGGAGTCCGTATAGGCCATCGGTTCAGAAGTGGCGGACGACAGGGGCTGCAAAAGCGCCTCACTGACGACAGCTGAACTGGATGCCGGCTCCAGCTGCAACGAGTCCTGTTTGGACCTCGGAGGCCTGTCCTTGTCTTTGCGCTTCTTTTGAATTCCGGTAGTGTCCGACGACATTTTATAATTGAAGCGTCTGCCAAAGTAATTCAGAGCCCAGTCGTACCTGCGTTTGATAGTACGAGAATTAAACCTGGCACAGAACCGACAACAAGAAACGTCGTGGTCAGGGCCTAAGCAAGGTAGACAGTAAGAGTGGAAATCTTTATGAGGTATTTGTTTTCCACACGTAATACAATTATTAACTTTTTCTGACATCGGAGGAACAAGAAAAGATTCCCAACGGGGTACTTAGCTTTGAGAAGAGAAGTAAGAACTTCGGACCGACAACAACCAAAAACGCTGTTTGAAAATCGCCAACCAACGACTTGCGAGCTGCTTTCCACCGCACGGCAAGAAAGACTGGAGAAGATGGCGTCAGCTGACGGCTATGTACCAGAGCGTACTGACGTCAGGGTACTGAATTGTACAGCCGACGCCGGACCCAGACTTTGGGATTCTGGCCGACCTCGGGCTGCCTGCCGGCAGGAGCACCCTACAGTTATGACTGCAACAGTGAAACACGATGAACATTCTTCCTCCACTCTGGATCTCTTGTCTGGAGGGGGTTGGGAACCCCTGATAAAAGTAATTAAATCCTCAGCCATTTTAAGCATCTGCTTTTTAGGCATGGGGCCTGGGGATGGGTCCTGTGCAACAGGCCTCTTGGGATGCATGGCTGATTTGGACTTAGTGAAGGCCTTAATGGAAAAGGAAGATGAGGGTCTAAAGACACCCTGGGTGGAAGTGGACCTGTCCACAGTAGGAGGCTCAACACTCACAGTGGCTTCGGTTGTCTGAGTAAGGGCCGAGGTACCTGCGGTCTCTGTTACAGAAGACACCGCCAAGGAAGTGTCGTCGGTAGTCAGGGACTGCATAGGTGTCTCGCTGAGAACCGGACCACGTGTAGCCGGTTTTGGCGTGGTGTCGGTGGAGACCGCGGGCCTCGCATGTCGGTCCTTGTCCTTGGGTTTTTTGGACAAAACGGTAGTCGGAGTCTCCGACGACATTTTATAATCAAAAGCTTTACCAAAATAATGTTGGGCGAACTCCGCCCGATGCTTAATAGTGCGTTTATTTAAAGTCGCGCAAAAGCTACAGCCCGAGACGTCGTGGTCTGGGCCTAAACAAGGTATGCGGAGAGAATAGAAATCCTTATGCGGTATTTGCTTCCCACAAGAAATACAATTGTTAACTTTGTCTGACATCGGTTTGAGGCAAGAAAAGTTTCCAACGGGTACTTAGCTTTAAAGAAGACTTCGGTTTCCAATTTTTCGTAAATTCAGGAGCTGGCCGACCGGCACTTGCGAACTGCTTCTGCTTCGGGCACCACGCGGCAAAAAAGACTGAAGAATATGGCGTCGGCTGTGTCTTGTATACCCCTGTCACATTGACGTCAGGGAAGAAAGTGACAGCAACCGACGCCGGACCTAGACTTTGGAATTTGGCCGACCGAGGACCCGCCTGATGACAGAGAACCCATATGTGATTACTGCAGCTGTATGCACGATGAACATCAGTACTAGCAGCCCCACACCAATAACTACCCCAACCCACCCCAATATACAAAACAATAGCCCCACTATTCACCTCCACTCTGTATCCACCAAATTAATATCTAAACTCCTTGGTAAACTTAAACCAACCACTCTAGTAGCTGATAAGCTACCAGCAGACATCCTTCGGATCTCAGCTGAAGCTATAGCATATCCTGTCTCTATTCTCATAAACAGATCTCTCTCAGAATGCAAAGTCCCCACCTCAAGGAAAACATCATATACAATCCCACTGCACAAAGGAGGCAACTCTTTAGACCTCACCAACTATCGCCCAGTAGCAATACTATCACCTTTATCCAAAATATTAGAAAAGAGTTGTTCATACTCAACTAATACAGTACCTCCAGAACAACAACCTACTCTCCATATCCCAGCATGGCTTTAGACCTTCCCATAGCACTACGACAGCACTACTATCATTCACCAACATAGTTAACTACCACAGAAACAAGGGCCTATTTGTTTCTCCCATATTCTTAGACCTATCAAAAGCCTTTCACATGGTAAACCACAGTCTGCTTCTTGATACCCTATCCACCCTAAATATAAGTTCCTCCTCTGTATCATGGTTCAACAGCTACTTATCTGCCTGTCAGTAAGCAGTCCTATGGCAGGACCAATTGTCCCCCCTGTTACCAGTAACCATAGGAGTCCCTCAAGGATCCATCCTTGGCCCATTGCTGTTCTCTCTGTTTACTAATCAGATCTCTCCATCCTCTCCCACTGCCTCAATAGTACAATATGCAGATGACACTACCCTCATATGTGCTGCCCCTACCCTTAGTGAACTGCAAACTCTTACCCAAAATAACTTCACCCTAGCCGAAACTTGGTTCACTAACATCAAACTTCTTAATCCCCCCCAAAAAAACAAACTAATTATTTTCAGCCCTGGCAGAGCTCCTTCCCTAAATAATAATTTCACCACTAACTCCAAAGAAAACATTCAAATCAGTCCAACCACACACACTAAACTGCTAGGCGTAGAAATAAACAATAACCTGAAGTTCGACGCCCACACAGCACAAACCAATAAGAATGTTAATAAAAAACTTGGTCTCCTCTACAGAAACAGTTTATGACAAAATGCACCAAAGTAACCATCGCAAGGATTCATCTTCTATCCACCCTCCTCTACACCTCTCCCATCTTCACCAATGTCTGCCAAACTGATCTAAATAAAATGGAATCTTGCTACAACAAGATTGCCAAGTTTGCTACTGAAGCCTCATATAGGTCCCACCACTGTCTATCCCTTAAGCAACTCAACTTGCTTGAGTTACCTCATACACTTCTACTCAATCAACTCTCTATAGCGCACAAAACTTTCCTACCTTCCTGAGATAACCCCAGCACTTCAGCACCTAATTCAGCCCCACATTCCCTCTACAGCCTTAAGATCTAGTAACCAGAACTTCATAACTGTCATCAAACATAAAAACAAAGCTGGTAAGTCCCTCTTTGCCAACACCATTGCCAAAACCTGGAACAAACTACCAAGACAAATAACATGTACTACATCCTTTAGTCAATTAAAAAAAAACTCCTGAAAACCCACTATCTAAGTAACTGGCTATGCTCATGCCACTCACCAGGCTAATCCATACCAAGAGAATTTGTCAGGGTATAGCCATGTAGAAACAGTTTCTCCTCTGAAAGCTTCCAAACCCGTGCATATTTACCTTACAAAACTTATAACTGCAAAAGAAAAAAAAATGTACCTCTGATTGTCTACTGTAAGAAATGTTAATCACTAGCATGATGTCCTGTTGTGTGCATATATGCTATATGTATGTTTGTTAATCACCAGCATGTTGTCCTGATGTGTATACATGCATGTTCTACTTCTTTTTACTCTCATGTAATGTATTGTAATGTGGAGCTTTTCACCCCGAGCCTCCTCTGAAAATGGACCTGCATCCAGTCGGACTTTCCCGGTAAACAAATGTAAAATAAAATAAAAAAATACAATAAAATAAAACTGTCTAATCTGCTATGCAAAATAGAATGAAAGACTACTCTAGTATCACCATTAAAGAACTAAACTTGTTACAAACACGGAGACTATAATGTTGCATTAATTTCAAAGGATGAAATTGGCTCTAAAAGGAAAGTATAACAGTTTCATTTTGTTTCATATATAAAGGCAATCTTTTACTCAAGGAAGACTCCATACGCAAGGCCTTAATGTAGTACGAAACCATTGCAGCAAAGACACTCCAAAGCAGCCATGCTTTTAACATCCTGCTGAGCCAAAATAGGTAGTGATAACACTTTTAGCAACTGCATTCCAGAACTTCAAAACATGTTATAATCCACAAACCACACTAAAAGGGAACCAGGAGGAGCCCAAATTAGGAAGGAAAAAATATTAGCTCTACCGAGCCTACGAACGGTAATGTACACTGCAACCCTCTCTATTTTGACCCACCTATCATTATCATGTGCACGTTTCTACACTACTAATACATTTCTGAAAGCTCTGACATTTGTACTAGTGAAAGAAAGGCTTTAACTACATTCTGTTTCCCCTTCACAACACATGTAGAACACTTCTATTGGCCTATTTATGTCCACAAACTTAACTTTTCTGGGCCTTCTTGCATTACTCTACAGATTTGCTAATACTTGGAAAAGCTACGCTGGTATGTGCTGTAACCTAAAGCATACTGGTTACCACAAGTTTTATCCTACTGTGGTGACTACACCATGTTTAAAAAAGCCATACAACATTTGCCCAAGCTTAAATTACACTAGTCACCTGTATTAAAACTAGTCACCTGTATTAAAACTATTACCTCTTAGACCCTACATTTTATCAATACTTACGAAATAACCAGCAGGAAATCCTAAACTGTTGTACTGTGCAGGACTCAGAGAAGGTGACTAGGTGACTACCCCCTGACCAACTCAATCTTAGATGAAGTGCAGATAGAAATTACTCTGTATTACTGCACAGACAATCACACAAAACAGTGTGTGGCAAACATTCCTACGGGTGCGACGATAAATGGATATGTAAATCTAATAACCTGTCTAACTAATCAAGAAACAGGGTGACTCTCTGATTGGCAGAATAAGTATTTGCCAAAAAACAACTTTAGAATTAAGTTCTGTGTAATCTAAGGTGCTATCCTGCTTGTGTTAAGTACATGAATGCATGGTAATAAAGATAAACAAAAAAAACACAATGCACACCCAGTAAAACAGTAACAGTGGAACTATGAATATCAATAATTACAAAATAATTCCTAAGCCATGGTCTTGAACTACAAGTTCTGCCTAAAATTTGCTAGCTTACACAAAGAGAAAAATAACCTGATTTGCAAGTCAGTGTCTTATTAAATGGGGCGTCTGAGCTATAATTTATAAATTGCCCAAGTTAACATCCAGTCTCTTTTAGACAAAATTACTTCATTTACTATCAAAAGCTGTCTCAGAGAGCTTCCAATACAGTTTCAAATAAACTGGCATACTGACAGTTTCCACAATTCAAGGCTGATGAGGTCCAGCTACAGTTCATGATATTCTCTAAGTTCTTCCATGTTTCTGTGGCACAGCTAGAATTCCCATGGAATTCAGTGCCATGCTGTAAAATCCCGCTAGTTTACTGGGCCTTACAAGTCTCCATCAACTGTGTAACAGTAGGCTAAAAGGCAAATTATACACCTGCCCCCCATTAATATTCAAAAACGTGCACGCTGATTGGTCACCCGGACTTTTCCCATTACTATAACTCTTTTTTCACACTGTTTTGCTATGTTAAACGAGTTTAACATAGCGAGACAGCTTTAAAAAAAGCAACAGAGATTCTCTGTTGCTTTTGTAAAGCTGTCTCGCCATGTTAAACTCCTTTAACATTAGCGAGACAGTTTGTAAAAAGCAACAGAGATCTTGCTTTCTCCGTTGCTTTTTTAAAGATGTCTCGCTATGTTAAACCCATTTAACACAGCGAAACAGTTTGTAAAAAGCAACGGAGATCTTGCTTTCTCCGTTGCTTTTTTCAAAACTGTCTCGCTATATTAAATGGGTTTAACATACCGAGACAGCTTTAAAAAAAGCAACGGAGATTCTCCGTTGATTTTTTTTAAAGCTGTCTCGCTATGTTAAACCCATTTAACATAGCGAAAACAGTTCGTAAAAAGCAACAGAGATTTTGCTTTCTCCGTTGCTTTTGCCCACAGTTCTGATGTACTATGTAGGCATACGCATGTGCAGTACTTCAGAACTGCTACAGAATACCAGACAGCTGTGGAAGGGCAGCAAGGAGGCACTATACAATGCCATTATTTAAGAAAAGTAATTATTTTTTTTCTTAAATAATGTCATTGTATAATAGCAATAACCCACTTCTGGGTGTGGGTAATGCTGGATTTACCCACGGATGGCTTTGTTTGGCCACTCGGGCTTTGCCCTCATGACCAAACCACACCAACCGTGGGTAAATCCAGCATTACTCACACCCAGGCGTGGGTTACTGCTATAATAACCACTACCATTTTGTATCTATGTTTAACAAGCATTACAGACTTGTGTTAGCATCAGACATTTGTGAAAATGGTTACCGTAAATGTTATTATGGACTTAGTCTTCACCTTAATGATTTAGTGGATAACCAGCACTCTCTTTAACTTAAGCTTTGTAGCTATTTTCTCATTTCTGAGCGCCTACGGATAATGTGCTTCAGAGTAACAGCTGCAAAAAATCAATACAGTGTATACTGGTAGTGAATTGTGATACATACACAACTGATTAGGCAAAAAATTTTCTTAGACTTAAAAGACGACAATAATAACTTACTCTCCCTCCTCCAAAATAAGGATATGCTTAATCCACAATGTCAAAACAAGTCAGATGCTACAGTGTTTTCCCTGTCTCGCTCTCTCTCCTCTATTTATGCAACTGTACATGTACTTTCCAAATACCACTCTGTGAATACTGGTGTGTCAGCGGCTCAAAACGTATGTTAGTACATCTGCTCTCCAGTGCATGTCTACAGTGTGAGTTCACAACCAGTTAGAGCTAGTGGTATTGATGCTTCTCAACTGATGGGCTGTGTGCACACTGCATTTTTATAAACCCTTTTAGTGAAATTTAAAGATATATATATATATATATATATATATATATATATATATATATATATATATCTCAAACTTAAAAGATTAATTCACAAATTTTGTACTTGTGGAACATACTTGAGTTAAGATCTGTTTGACGCTATTTCCTAAACATTTTACAGCCTGACATATCCTGCTAAAAGTCTTGCTTTAGATCTTCCACATGCTACTTTCATGTCCTGATTCCACATGCTACTTTCACGTTCATACGCTATAGTATATATATATATATATATATATATATATATATATATATATATATATATATATTTTTTTTTTTTGGCCCTACAGTACAGGTGAGTTATCACTGCTATTCCCTATGCCACCAATCACGTGGATGTCCACAAGTACACCATAAAGGGAGGGGGGGTTGGGGATGACCATGGGGAAGCCACCAGAGAGGTTTTTGCTTCAGATAACATTTCCCCACTGCAGAGTGGTACAGGATATGTACAAGGGTAGTGTGACAGTGGTGAGGTCTGCGGTGGGAGTGACGGATGCGTTTAAGTTGGAGGTGGGATTACATCAAGGTTCAGCTCTAAGCCCTTTCTTATTTGTAATGGTGATGGACAGGTTGACAGACGAGATCAGACAGGAATCCTCGTGGACTATGATGTCTGCAGAGGACATTGTGATCTGTAGTGAGAGTAGGGAACAGGTGGAGGAGACCCTGGAGAGGTGGAGATATGCTCTAGAGAGAAGAGGAATGAAGGTCAGCAGGACTAAGACAGAATATACGTGTGTGAATGAGAGGAAGGATAGAGGAATGGTGAGGATGCAGGGAGTAGAGGTGGCGAAGGTGGATGAGTTTAAATACTTGGGATCAACAGTTCAGAGTAATGGTGTGTGGAAGAGAGGTGAAGAAGAGAGTACAGGCATGATGGAGTAGAGAGGTGAAGAAGAGCGTACAGGCATGATGGAGTGGGTGGAGAAGAGTGTCAGGAGTGATTTGTAACAGATGAGTACCAGTAAGAGTGAAAGGGAAGGTCTACAAGAGGCTAGTGAGACCAGCTATGTTACATGGGTTGGAGACAGTGGCATTGACAAGGCAGGAGTCAGAGCTTGAAGTGGCAGAGTTGAAGATGTTAAGATTTGCACTGGGTGTGACGAGGATGGACAGGATTAGGAATAAGTATATTAGAGGGTCAGCCCAGGTTGGAAGGTTTGGAGACAAAATCCAAATAAGTAGTGCAAATAGTGCTCTGAATAAAACTAAATAATAAAAAAGGAGTACCAAGGTTGCGAGCCCACAGTAGAAGTCTGAAGAAGTCATACTTGTTGATGAAAGCGCTTAACAATATTGTTTTATTATTTTATATTCATTAACTATTACTGTGGGCTCGCAACCTTGGTGCTCCTTTTTTATTATTTAGGTTTGGAGACAAAGCCAGAGAGGCAAGATTATGTTGGTTTGGACATGTGCTGAGGAGGGATGCAGAGTATATTGGGAAAAAGATGCTAAGAATGAAGCTGCCAGGTAACAGGATAAGAGGAAGGCCTAAGATAAGGTTTATGGATGTGGTGAGAGAGGACTTGCAGTTGGTTGGTGTGACAGAGCAAGATGCAGAGGACAGGAAGAAATGGAAACAGTTGATCTGCTGTGGCGACCCCTGACGGGAGCAGCCGAAAGAAGAAGAAGAAGAAGAAGCTGGTCTTAATCACTGTATGGATCTGTATCAATGCAGTTGCCAAAGCCACCACAGAACAGTGGCAGAAGCAAAAGACAGCTTTAAAATCCATTTCATAGCTTCACTTCAATACACTTTTAAACAAGGCTGCACTAACTGTAAAACATCTTATGCTCCTACACTGTTTTTTTCTGAAACTGGTAGTACATAGTGCATCTTAAACTCAATGCACTACAAAAAAATTATGAGCAGACCTGTCCAATCATTAACAATGTGTGTGTTCTCAACATGGATCCCAAGATTGACCTCATGTGCTTTTCTTCGTTAAACACTTTTTGTGAATTCCTTACCATCCACGTCTCGAACATATAAGCTGGCTATGACTGGAGAACTGATCACATAAGCTGGCTATGATCAGAGACCTGACAATAATCCTCTCTCATTTTCTACTGTTCTTAATATAAATGAGAAATGTGTTGTCCTCGGCTTGTCATTTTCATCTCAGTGCAGTTACTGCACTAGACCTGGCACTGTGATACAGTACATAACCATCCATTTACACTTAGTTAATACTACAGTGAGGTGGTTATATTTATTATTTACTGGCATTTGCTTACCATGAAAGTCCACTGGGCCAAGAAGAGCATTTTCTGTGGAGGCCCAGAGAGAAAAGCTTCATAAAAGCAGTTAGTACATAGTATTCAAAACAGTTAGTAAAACAAAATACATTATACAAAAACACAAAAAATGCCTCATAAAAATAAAAGTAAAACGGAGAAATAAAATACAAGGGAGAGATAATAGCTTAATCCAGTGCAATTACAATACGATTCAAGGCGCACTTAGAAGTAGAAGCCAAAGCATTCACATTACAAATACAGAGAAAATGCAAGCAGGAAATCATGGCATATAAACTGTGTACATACAATTAGCAGGTGTCGTTGGGTACATGAAAGGTGAGTTAAAGGAGAAAAGTAAAGTACATAGCACATAAAGACTATATGAGAGATAAATAGGTTAAAAGATGATGAAGGTGAGGTACTGCTATATTAAAATAGCATTACTGGGGTTATAAAGTAGGTAAGGAAATAGAAGGACTGAGGTAGAGCTTAGTAGTCATATTAGGTAAGGACAGAGAGGGGAGTTTAGCAAAACATTAGTCTGTATGAAGAAGTGTGAATACGTTCACAGTGAAGTATAAGTGAAGGAGAAAATAAGAGTGGGTAGGACGACTCTACGAATTAGGTAACAGCTGATGGAGGCAGGGAACAGTTCCAAGTCCATTTGGAGAGGAGAGATGCATGCAGGGAAGTTTTAAAGGTGGCAGAGCATTGATGTGTGCAAATAAATACTGGATTAGATGAACATACAACTTTAAACTAATGAAAGATTCATCTTAGGGTAAAGTTTATATAATACAGACATCCAGATCTTTCCCATCTTCAATGCAATTCTTGTGACTGTCAAAGGAAGGTAAGCCTGGGTCCAGCACATATGCAGAGTACTACAGTAAAACCACTCCCAGCAACAGTCAGCTTATTCCAACAATATTAAGACTGTAGAATACCAGACACAGCTACAAGATCTAAAAATGCATAGTCTGCCCAAACCTGAAACTTGGGATAAACTACACATTATGGACAGTGAACCGAATAGAACGGATTATTAAGACTTCAGAATTCCAGGCACGGCTACTGGCTCTAAAGTTGTACACCTTAGCCGTAACTGAAACTTACAGCTGGTTACTTTACCTACAGTGAAAAATATACAGGAATAAGCACTGTTGGGTAGTGATATTTATAGCTCAAATACTTCTTCCTGCAACATCTGGTTAGCAACCATCAGCAGTCGCAAGCAGGGAGGCTACTTTTATCAAGATGCAGAGAACAGGAAGGAACACGTGACTACACAGCCTGTATCTAGCTAAAACTCAACAAAAACCTTAAGCTCATTAAATCCAACCATTTCTAGGTTTGGATAAAATTCTGAAATGAGCTAGAATCATAGGATTGAAAGGATATTAGCATGGCTCCCTAATGAAATGTTGGCATTTGAAATGCCAAGTACCCACAAGTCAAAAAAAAAAAAGACGAAAAGCATAGGAGAAAAGCAAATCTCAAAAATTGCTCTTCTCCTTTAAACTTCTTTCTGTGGGGGAGGGGGGACCCCCCAAACTTATATATTCCAACTCTGAGATCCCAATACCTCGGAGAAAATAGAATATTCTAAGATGGCATTTCTGACTTATGTACGATATGCAAGTCCATTCTTTCGGCCATTCAGTCTCCGTATTTCAGGACTCACTGTAGTGGGTCCCAACATTTCAAATGGTTAGGTATTAGCTCTCACTTTGGACTCAAACTCATGACCTCCATCATTCTGTGCTGGCATCCCTACCACTGGACCAACAAGAGCTACTGGATAGATAGGTAAGGAGGCTTAGTCTTACCCTTTCAGCTAGGAAACTCTCATCAGGGTGACAAAGGTCAAATGTGTGTTTGTAATTTGAGAATGAGCTGGTCATTCTGAAATATTTCAAGAGTTTCTTGGTAAACCATCAGCGACAGCCCTCAAGACTGCCTTGAGCCAGTATACGACCAACATGGACAGACACTCCCACTAAAGTGCATAAAGTTACTGGAATCACTAAAATATGAAGCAAAGTAGCAGGAAATTTCTCAAAGAAGGATATATATATACTTCCCAATATCCCTACTGATGACTCGTCTATACTTACAACCTAATAAATGTACAACTACTGGAACTATGAAAACTAGGAGAAATCTGGAAAAAAAAAATCAGTCACAGCAGGGGAGACCGACTTTGTAAGTTGGGGCATCTTAAATGCAATTCCTTCTGCTGACTGCAATTACACTACTCAAGCTTACTTAGAATACTCCTTAATAAATATGCCAGTAGTACTGCCCTAGTTAGTCTCACTGTCAGGGAGTTAATAACTTACAGGGAAGCAGCCTAGATGTACTACAAAGTTATTAAATGCAACAAACAAAAGTACATAAATGTACGGCCTTCAAAGTCACCGGCCAAATGCTGGATAATAAGCCAGACAGCTGTTGATCCATTCCTCAATGTTATAAATTTGAATGCGGCAGCCTCTTCTTCAGGTAAGGCATCAGCTGATGCCAATCGCACTCAGCGTCATCTCTCCGGCGCCAAACATGTATGCTTTCTTATACACATTTAACTTTGTGTTTCTTGCCCAGATGATAATTGAAGTAAAAGGGTAAATTTTGAAGAATTACTGTTGAGATATAGAAGCAAAAAAGCCCTTGAAGCAGTAAACAAATATATTAGGAGGAGGGTAAATAATATAGAGTACACTAACATAAAAGGTCTTCAAGGGTATGATATATAGGGAAACGCAAGGTAGTCCACCATGGATATAATCCAGAGGAATAATAATTATGGTGTAATCAGGTAACCTTGCAAGAGGAGCAGTGGCAAAGATGCATCTGACAGGAAATATAGGAGTAATCCTTAATGCTTAGTCAATACATAGCAAAGTAGAGGTAGTGCAATCCAATAATGGCCCACATATGCCACTCCTGCGTAAGTTGTGTGTGGTAGTGGCAAATCCTAAATATAGAGGTCAGTATGCACCTTGGTGATTGGTTTTCCATAGTAGAACAACTAAATGCCTTAGTGTACCCCTATCATGGTTTGGGCTTATGTTTGGAATAAGCTTTCCTTGTGGAGATATTGCTTAGGCTCATGGAGATCCTTGTCAGTTTGGAATGTTTCCTTGGTTCTTGTGAATTTTTGCTGTAACCCTTGTTGCATGTTTCCTTGCTTTTCCTTTTTTCCTTTAGCATTGTAGGAAAGAAGGTAGCTAGTGGTTCTGTTATTTTATCTTTCTCTGTCTGTTTGTACTGGCATAAAATGTAGGGTTAATACTCGTGGCCTACAGTATCTTTGGATTGGGATTAGGTAAGGAGTTGCAATGCCATTAAAGGGAAAATGTTGGATCTACCTTCATGGCTGCAGTAATAGCCAGCACCTGCTCATAAGGCCATGACAGGTGAATTAGAAGGGCTGTTGCTGCTGGTTTAAGCTGAAGGGTTCTACCTTTTGGGAGTAAGGAATTGCCTGTTGGTGCTGGTATTTAATTTTGGGACTTTCCAGGGAGGAGCACAATTCTTGTAGTTTCTGAGAAACTGCCTTGCTAGAAGGATGGTTAAAAAGGTCATTTCCTGAATGTTTTCTGCTGGAAATAAAGGATGCGTCCCATGCTGGTAAGGGTGAGGCGTAGCCTGTATGGAGAAGCTCTGTATTCTCAGAGCTGTATGGCTCTCATATTGCTGATGATTGTATCTTTCAGATGGTCTCTGAGCCGAATAGCTTCCATTATGCTCTCTAGTTGGAGGATTGTTGAAGGCTTAAGGCCTATCAAGGATACACTTTTTAAATTTTTGTACTCCAAATAAGGAACCTTTTCCATTTCCACCATAGTTCCTTCTTGTTGAAGGTCTAAGACTTTGGATGTATGATGTTTTAGTCTTTTCCAAAGGTCTGGGTTGAGGTTTTTAGATTATGATGTTCAGGTTTTTGGTTGACAGTTTTAGGTTTTGATGTGTGATGTGTTGTCTTAGCCAGAGTTCAAGGTTTGAATTATCCATTTGTATTACCCTATTTTCTCCCGAGAGTGCTCCTCATCAATGGGTAGTTGTGTTGTCTTGGCCAGCTGTCAGGCATTTCAAAATACATTTTGAGTCCACCTTTGTCTTTCATTAGTAAGCAGGAATTGCAGGATCTGGAAGGCCTAGAGCTGGTCATTTTTTCAAGGAAGCCTTCGGAAGAGATCTGTGGCATTCCCCATGGGTGGGTGGAATATGAAGATGTCGAGATGGTGATTTGGTGATAGTGTGAATTGAGCAGAAGATCTATCTTTGATTGTTTTGTGATTGCCTTAAAGGTATCGGGTGTTCTGTAACATTCCATTGTAGGGGGTTGTTCAGATTCCAAAAATGTGTGTCATTCTGCATTTTCCCAGTACAAATATTAACTGTGTTGTTGAAAATGTTCATGCTGAATCCCAGGTCAAAGTCAATATCATCATCTGGCCTAGAGTGAGGAATGGTCTTGTTTTTTGTTGGGTAACCACTCATTGTTGTCTTGTCTTTTGGTTTAAATCCAGGTCTTTCTTTGGATGCTGAATTTTAGGATTGCCATTTTGTTTACATGTGTTTCTTTTGGTTTATGTGCAGGGACAGCAGCATGATGTTCCCCACAGTCCTTCGTGGCATGGTCCAGAGTGTGTGTTCCCTTATCCTAGAGTCCACCATTTGTGATTTGTTTTGGTTTGGTTTGCTGAGGCCCTTCTGTTTCTAAGCAGTGCCGCAATATTGAGCACCAGTTTTTCAGCAGGTTTAACGTGTTTTGAGCTGTATGTTAGCTGGCTTTCTGTTTCAAGATTCCTGTGTTGTTGAGATAGTGGTAGGCCTGCCCACTTTTTCTTGCTGCTAGTTTGTTGGATTTTGCATGAAGATGTGGTAAAATGCATGAACTTGAAGGCCTGCAGAACTTTTCTTGCCATCTGTTGCTTGCTGTTTGTTATTGCTAGTTTGTAAGAGGTAGTCTTTAATGAGGCAGTTTTTCTGAATGCCATGTTGCCTATCCCAGGGCTTTGTCTGAATAAATGACCCTGGGATCTTCTGTTGTTTGACTGTAACAGGCAGTTTTTTGACTTTATGGGCTTTTGTGTTCCTGTTGACCCTTAATGCAATTACTGTGTGTCAGCTTGTCAGTTTGTAATACAGGGGGCGCCTTAAATTCCAATAAGGGGCAATGCTGAGAATTGATAATGCTCTGATCCTGCAAGTACTTGTAAGTATCTTCATAAATTTGGTCGAGATAGGGGACTGGCAGGCTGAGATCCTTGCTGCCTGCTGATCCTGCCCAACACTCCTTGCCCAGCATGGGAAAGAAGTGCAACAATGCAGGTATGCCTCCTTGAGATCTAGAGTTACCAGCCAACACAAGATGGACAGGTGGTCAGAATTGGTCTAGGTGGGACATTTTTTTTTTGGGACAATGATGTGTATGGTAGGATCAGGTCTGACGTTCTGTTCCAGTTTTTTTTTTGAATTTTCTTTTCTTTTTTACTTCCAGAGTCTGGAGTATTGGCCTCTTTTTTTATTGGCACTTGGTCCCTTTCTCACTCTTTTTTACTTTCCTTTTCTGGCTCAGGACTTTGGGGGCCTGCTTCTATGGTTTGCTTTATCCATCTTTCTTTTCTTGTGTGTGTGGCTGTTTTTTGAGAAAGTGGCTATGGGTTTGGTATGGTGCTGCTATTTCCTGGTCTTAGGGGTGCCAATATAGTCTTTGAATACTTAAAGAATAAATTTTTCCAATGGTGTATCACTTTGGAGAATAGTCCCTGCTAGACGTAGATTGTCCTCTTGTATTGTCAGTGGTGGGATTGATTTTGCGTTTCCACTGTCCTTTCCTGTGCTAGTCCTCTGTAGGATTCAGGTCTGCACCTATTCTTTTCCCTCTTCAGTTCGTCCTGCCCTGCCCTGCCCTCTTGGGATCTTGCAGGAAGGGAAAGGACCAATTTTGGCAAACTCATTACCTGTGAACCAGAGAATCTTTAACTTGGCTTCCACCTTCTTTGCCTCTCTTAAACTTCTGCTGGAACCTTCTCTGGACCTTTCCTTTCAGACATGCATGCAATAGCTTATCACACAGCCCCATATGAGCCCTCTAAAAGCCAAGACCTGTTCTCTCAACCATGCATTTGTTCTCATGGCTTAACTAAGTGTTGGATATATCTCACCAAGCCTCCAGTGCATCATAATATCCTAACCATTGCATGTTTTACACCATTTTTATTACATATTTCTTATCTAACTATTCATTGTCAGACAGCTTTTTAATTAACTGATCAAGCATAAACTCTTGGTATTGGATGTGTGACCTTTTCATGAAAAAAGCTCTAGCTGAGAGAGTAGCAGAGAGAGTAAGACTTTTCCCCTTGTGTCCCGAGGCCTCTGTTCCCTTTCCCTGGGAATAGGGAGGAGGGGTCTGCAAGTTTCGCCTTGGGAGTGGCTTGAGCCCCTGGGCAGTCTGCAAGTGGGGCCTTGGGAAGGCAGGGAGGTGAGGTAAGACCCTTGTCAATCTGGCTGGTTTGGCTGGTTTAAAAGTGGCAAATCAGGTAGGCAGTGATGTAGGTTAGGTGCAGCGTGCATGCAGTGCATCACAAGAGGTAGGACAAGGCAGACAGGTTGTACAGAGGAGGCAGAAAAGTCCTAGAATTTGGAAAGCCTCTGGAAAATCTCTGTAAGGTTTTTGAAAAGGAGAATTCCTCCATGGTGGTGAGGCCCAAGGTCTGGATTCTTCCAAGGTTTCTGGTTGGAAATCTGCTGGGGAGGATTCGCCTGGCTCTTCTCTAAATTCATCCTCATCAGATGGAAAAAGAATGGGAGCTTGAGTCTGCTCTGTCTAGGTCATCATTCCAGGGTGGCTCATCATGGTGAGTCTCAGTTCTCGGGGGCTCTGCTCTGGAGATCCTTTCTGGTGGCTGAGGCCCTGTCTGGGTGAACCCCAGAATCCTAATTAGGATGATCTGATGCCAGAGTGCACTGGGTGAGCCTGAGGTGGCTGCTTTAGCTGATTGGCAGGCCTTAACCTGATTTTGCTGATTTAGCTAAGCCTTACCAGGTGCTGGGAGTAGAAAGCTCAAGGGATGCTAGTGTCAAGGGCTGGGGGAAGGGAGTCTGTAGGATAGATTCTGAGGCCAGTTCAAACCACAGTTTGGAGCAAAATTAAGGTAGCAGGATCAGGTGAGTCAAGGAGCCTCATTCACCGAGTCAGCGAAATGAAGACACTTTCCTTTTTCAGCGAAACCGGTCTTTTCGAGACGGCGTTAACCGCTTAACCGGCCAAAACCGCGTTTTTGCGAATCTGGGTTCTTTCTGTTTTTTTTTTTTTATTAATGCAGGTAGATCCGGGCTGCATAAGCAAACTCAAAAAAAAGCGCCAAGCAAATTCTCAGCCCCGACCGACGCCAGGCGTCTAGCGAGGGAAAGCACAGGTGGAGCAGGCAGGCCGACGGCGCGTGGTGGTGCTAAGGCAAGGGCCCAAGCAAGGCAAACCCATTTAATGAGTAAGAGTTGACTTTTTTAAACAACCACTGACTGCTTTTTCTGACATTGGCTGAGGAAAGAAAGAGCAAGACGGGTACTTAGCTTTTAGAAGTCAGTAGTATCTCGGTGTATCCTGGTCGTAATCGCTGCCGGCACGCAGGCCGCCGCAGCTTCTGCTTCGCACGCGGCGGAAAGGAAAAGAAAAAATGGCGTGCGGCTGATGCCCTGGTCGCCAACATGGCTGCAGAGATTGAAGCCCAGCGTGATCAGCCGACGCCCGGGACTCAGACTTTGGAATCGGCGAGCGAAGGGCTGGGGCTGCCGACGGACAACCCATTTGTTATGACTGCAGATGCATCCATGAAGGACATTGGCCATAGATCTAAAATAAACTTTAATACTGTCTCTAGCGCCTCAGCCGACAAGCCTTCAAGGAGATAAAAATGTTTGACAAAAATCACACTTTAAATTCTCAGCCAATAAAAAACATCAGACCAATTAATCTATAGTAACACTTTTCAATTACATTCAAGATTTAAACCTGCAGGTGCCACAGTATCAAATGTCTATATATATATATATATATATATATATATATATATATATATACATATACATACATACATATACATACATACACACATACATATTCATATATATATATATATATATATATATATATATATTATAAGCTCTCTTTATACAACAGTCTTTTTTTCATCTCAGCAACATTATAACCTTCTATCTTTTCCAAAATAGTACTCCTTAAACACCTGCCATCCCCCCATGACATAACGCATAATGAACTGTCACAGGGCTTTCAACTTATTATTTTTAATGTCTCTGAGATGCTCCTGTAATCTAACTCTAAAGGATCTTCTGGTCTTCCCAATGTAAAAAAGCTCACAGGTGCATCTCAGGCCATAAATAACACCCTCACTACTACAATTAAAAACCTTCCTAGAGACATAGCCTATATTACTAGGTTTACCAAAAGATGAAACTACATAACTACAAATTGAAAACTTACCACAAGGAAATGTACCCAGAAATCTCGGTTCTGTCAATAACTCAGTATTTGGGACAAAAACAACTATGAGCAAGCATGTCCTTTATGCTTTGGCCCCAAAGCCTATTAAGCAAAATATCCTTCAAGGCCCTATCTTTTAACAAGTAGCCCAAACAATATTCAATAATGCTAAAAATCCTGTCTGTTATCACATCATATGTAGCAACAAAATGCACTCTTTGATCACTCATTTCTATTATCATAACTTAACTACTTCTCTGGAATAAAAATTTGTATAGTTTAATTTTTTTCTATTACCCAAATCTTGATTTATACCAAATAATCTGCTTAAAGCTCTTTCAATAATATGAAAATCACAACTCCGTTATATAAATTGGCTACAAGTCCTACACAATTCCTCCATCAATATATTCTTTTTATTACAAAGCCTAGAAATTCAAAGGAGTTCACTATAAGGTAATGAGACTATTGAATGAGGTGGATAAAACATTTTACCATCCAGGAAAATTTTCACGTACTTGAGTTTGTATACCTTTTCCCAATAACCCTCCAAATCAACATCTAGAAAAGTCACTTTCCTACCAAAGTGACCATCATCATATTTAATACCAAAAGATTATCCTGTAAATCATTAATAAACTCAATTAATGTTTCTCTACCACCACATAATATTAGATCATCAATAAATCAGAAATATTTAATTACATATTTTCTATAAAAATTCAACTGGTATAAATGTCTAATTTCAAACAGCCCCATAAAAAGGTTTGCATACATAGAGGCAAATGATGTCCCCACTGCAGTCCCTTAAACTGTTGAAATACTTCTTCATTAAATTAAAAAAAAGTATGCGTTAAGCTAAAGTAAAGTAACGCAATCACATAATTAACTAAGGGACTATCCCCTAAAAAATAGCTCACTGCCTCTATACCTAATGAATGTCTAATGTTAGTATAAAGGCTCTTAACATCTAAAGTGAGCCAATAATTCTAAGCTTTCCATTCCACATGTTGAATTTTATCTAAAAAATCAAAAGTGTCATGTATATATGAAACAAATTTCATAACAGGTACTGATAAATATTTATGAAGTAAAAGTCCTATATTATGCACAAAATAATTAGTAGCAGATACTGTTGGACAGCCAGTCCTCCCCACGGTCGAGTGGCCTTCGAAAGGCATGCGTGAATGGGCGTGCCTTCGCTGAAGGTTGGGCATCGGGCTGGCAACTCAGCACCATAAAAAAATCGACTGCCAATCATTAGCGGACCGGAGTTCCGCTGTGGTGACCCCTAACTGGGAAAAGCCGAAAAGACAAACAAACTGCTGGACAGCCAGGTGGAGAAATCATACTTTTATGAATCTTTGGTAGGCAATAAAATTTTGTCAGAGAACATCCCTGGATAGTATTTTTTTTCTCTATGTCACCCCTAGAAAGATATCCTAACCTATAGCCTTTACTAATTAAATCTTGAAAATCCATTTAGCCCTTTCATATTCAGAACTTGTTACTTTTTATACAGTATAATACCATTCAAATTTTCATCACACATTTTTTACACCGAGTGTAATACATAACTATTTTATGGCCCTTATCAGCTGGTTTAATTACAAGATGACTAGTATTTTGTAAAGCTGACCACTCCGATTTAGTCAGGTAATAAACAACACTTTACTTATCCTTCAAATATTCAGTACAAATTTTTTTCAGAAATAAAATTAATTACTGAAGAAAAATTCTTAATACTTTCAATCAAAAATGGAGGAATAAAATCACTTCTATATGCAATCTGAGAATTGATTAACAAACAGTGTGCATTAAGATCATGTGTACATGAATTACAAGAAAAATAAATTTCATCACAACTATCCATAGAATTACCTAAAACATCATTCATACAATTATCATCAAGTTTTGTCTCAAAAAATGATTAATTAAATGCAACTTTCTTATAAAACAAAACATTTCAGCTTTCAGGACATGTAACCTAGGCAAAACAGTTGGTATAAATTCAAGTCTGCGATTCAATACAGACAGTTCCAAGTCCGATAAAACACACAGAAATAAATTCAGAACTAGACTGTCATCATTACGAACACATTTCATGCAGAGAACACAAAAGTGTCTCAATAGCATACCATTTTTTTCTTTTTTCCTTGCACTGCTCTTTCTCTCTCGTGGTGTCCAAACAACCTTGTTTCTGGATGGAACTCCCATTCTACTGCCCGTCATAAAAACCTTATTTATATATTCCAGTTGCTGAGCTGCTGGCAATGGCAGGTAAGCCATTTCCTCCTCCTCATCCCATTCTATAGCAATGGTAGTCACCTCCGAAGAAGTCAACGAGACACCATGCAGTCTTCTATTACCCTCACTACCGGAAGAGCACCCGGCCATCTGACGTCTATGCTTATTGGTTCTCACCCAAAAGGCTGAACCACTGTTATAATCATTTATATCTCTATTTAATTTTTTCATTTTGCGTTCAATCACTTCTTTAGAAAAGTCCTGTAGATTTTTCATTAATTCCTCCTATCAATTGTTCAAAAAGGGAGGAACTTAATTGGGCTGATGAAAAGGAAGAGAGAGAGGAGATTTCTTCTTTCAACATTCTCTGTCTTATACTATCCCTCTCAATTAGTACCACCACCCATTTCATCATACAGCGATGTGCTGCCGCTTTCCATCTCTGTTCAAATTTCTTATCTTCAGAGTCTGAGGGGTTAAATGGTAAAGCTGGATTTTTATATACCCTTAACCCCAGAGGAGAAATGTCTAACTCAATACATCTCTGAAGATAAGCAAATTACATTGCAAAGAAGTCTCTTTTATCAATAGCCATTACAGCTTATCCACAGTACCTTGAACCTCCAGTGTAAGTAAAACAAAGGAACGCTGTTCAGCAGAAGAAAGGGGATTCAAAACCCTTCAATTCTGGCACTCTTCAAGCAATTTTTTCCACATAGGGGTCTGTTCTTCTCTCGAACCTACACCACATTCAGGTATTCAATCTGGAGCTCTGTCACACATCCGAGAAATGTATTGTTCCATTGTTCTCTGAGCAGCATCCACCCCTTCATCTACTTTGGCACCTGCAGGTTTGAGTCTTGACTGTAATTGGAAAGTGTTACTACAGATTGATTTAATGTTTTTTTATTCACTAATTTAATTGTTTTTGTATTATGTTAATGATTGGTTGCATAAAGTGTGATTTTGTCAAACATTTTATCTCCTTGAAGGCTTGTCAGCAGAGGTGCTAGACACAGTATTAAAGTTTATTCCAGATCTCTTGTCTTTTTGTTTGTTGTATTTAGCTACTTTATCTAGTGGTGGTTTTTAGTACTACAAAGTTATAAATGCTGAGCTCCTACAAATCAGCTAAACCAGAGGGAGTTGCAAAAACCAATTGATGTCTGCTGCCCACTTATAACTGCTGTGCTTTAGCTTATGACAGTTGTCTCGTGCTATTTTTTTACATTTAAACAACTGTAGTCTGCTACCTTGCTTATGACTACTGTGCTGTTAAATGCTTAGGTGTGCCTTACGCTTTTTCTGAATTGTTTTTGCCATCTCCTGAACTGTAACGTGATACAGTTTATGTTGTATTTTAGCATTTCAGTACTAGCAGTGAAACTTGGCTACTCTAGCCTCTCCAACTGTTGCTCGTTATTTACTGTAGCTCGTTACTTACTGTAGCATTTTACTACTGGTGTTTACCTTTAACTCTGATTTCGCTTTCCCTATTTCCTTAGCATTTTATTATACTGCCTATTTACTACTAAACTCTCCCCTTCCTTTTCACATATGCAACTGATTTTGTCATTTTTCCATCTACAGTCACTTAACACAAGGCAATCGGGTTTTGATCCCCCTTCCTAGAACCATCTGGGCTCAGACTTTGTCCTACACAACAAGGTATGACCGAAGAGTAACTCATAATGCAAGAAACTGCATACTGTACTGCTGTAATACCTTAAAATTATCTTTAGTTAATGTAACCCTCAAAACTAATTAACGTTAGTGAAATAGCGAGCACACTCTCCAGGTCGCCTTATTCTCAGCACCCACACCATCCCACTACTTTAATAACGTTAATGGATACTATACAATATTTTCCTGTTTAGCAACCTTAAATTAATTCTAGTCCAGTATTACTGCTCATCTTTACCCATGTTAAGTTTCTGCTTGATACATGGTAAAAATAGTGCCCAGACACATGGCAACTGTTTAAAATAGCCACATCTTAAGCAATACAAATTTGCAGACTTTGGATCCATCCCAGTTTGGCTTTTGTCAAGGCAGATCATGCCTTCTAAACTTGGTTGACTTTTGTCAAAAAAAAAATCAGCTTAAATGTTAACCCATACATCACACAAGATGGGTTTGCCAACTGCTGAGTGACAGAACCCACAGGGTCAGAGCACAAAGTTTGCAGATGACTGCAACACAGATATCCTTCATCAAACATATTACCTCAGTGTCACTGCTCAACAGAGGCACAGCAAAATAATGGGGAATACATAAGGCTTTCTTAGCTCTTTTAATTTATTACACTGGCAATACCGGAAAAGTACAGTTGTGTACATCTACCATAAATGTAGATGTTCGAGTGTCTTCACTGTTGCAGTCATAACTGTAGGGTGTTCCTGCCGGCAGGCAGCCCGAGGTCGGCCAGAATCCCAAAGTCTGGGTCCGGCGTCGGCTGTATAAGCTAGTAACCTGACGTCAGTACGCCTTGGTACATAGCCCTCAGCCGACGCCATCTTCTCCAGCCTTTCTTGCCCTAGATGTCAGAAGTCCCCAACAAATCAAAATATGAATCCAACAAGGAAACACAAATACACCACAAATAAGAGAAAAGAGGGGATAGGAGGGAGGAAACCTGACTGCAACAGTGAAGACACTCGAACATCTACATTTATGGTAGGTGTACACAACTGTACTATGTTCTTCGTGTTTCACTGTTGCAGTCATAACTGTAGGGTGGAATCCCAAAGCAGTGTAGAGAGGAGGAGGCTTTAGATAGAAGAAGGGGAGGCAAGAATACCCTGCAAGACAGCAGAGGCAAAGCCTGCCCTAGACTTAGAAAACAAGGGAGATTGTAGTGCTTGGAAAAAGTATGCACAGATCTCCAAGTGGCAGGTTGCAAGATATCCTTGGTAGGAACTCCTCTGAGGAAAGCTGTAGAAGTAGCAGCTGCTCTAGTAGAATGACTTCTAATGGTCCCTGGAAACTGTTTCCCATGATGAATGTAACAAAATCTAATTCCATAAGCAATCCATTTGGAAATAGTCTGTTTAGAAATAGGTTTCCCAAGAGAACTGGAGGCAAAGGAAACAAACAATTGGTTAGACTTTCTGAAATCTTTAGTCTTGTCCAAGTAAAATCGTAACTGTCTGTGCACATCCAATGAATGCAAAATCCTTTCCCTTTATTTTGAGGATTTGGAAAGAAAGTAGGAAGGTGAATTGTCTGGTTCAAGGCCACTTTGAAATCACCTTAGGCATGAAAGTAGGATTGGTCCTCAAGGATACTCTGTCCTGATGGAAAATAAGGTATGGTTCCACAGCCATGAGAGCTTGCAACTCTGAGACCCTTCTGGCAGAGGTCAAAGCTAACAAAAGAACAGTCTTCCAAGATAGAAACTTAATATCTGAAGATGCAGCAGGCTCAAAGGAGGCAAAGTAAGTTTTTCTAAAACATAATTAAGATCCCATGCAGGGACAGGAGGGGTCCTTGGAGGCCGCAAATTTTTAGCCCCTCTCAAGAACTGCTTCACCAAAGGATGGAAAAAACAGGAGGATCAGAACTGAAATGTAGAGATAGCAGAAGCATGAATCTTAATGGAAGAAAAGGAAAGACCCTTAGATAAAAGTTCCGAAAGGTAAAGCAAAATAGAGGAGAGATCAGGAACCTGAGGATCAGAGCCTCGGTCCTGCATCCAAATAGAAAACCTCTTCCATTTAGAGGCATAAGATTTCCTAGTGCTAGGCCGTCTAGCTTCCAAAAGAACATCCAAAACTTGTTTGGGAAGACTAGAGGCAATCAAATTCCTTTGAAGAGCCAAGCTGCCAAGCAAAGGGTCTTGAGGTTGGAATGTAGTAACTGACCCTGATGCTGGGATAGAAGCGAAGGGTACAGTGGAAGAATCCAAGGAGGCCCCGAGAACAGGAGCTTTAAGGTTGGATACCAAAACTGACGAGGCCAATTTGGAGCAATCAGAATGAGGAACTTGGGCTTGTCCTGCTTTATCTTCAGTAGTACTCGAGGCAGTAGAGGAAGAGGAGGGAAGGCATATGCTGAAAGACTTCTCCAGCTGAAGGACAGGGCATCCACTCTCCAAGCTGTTTTGTGGAAGGACCTGGTGCAAAAGCGAGGCAGTTGATGATTGAGATGGGATGCAAACAGATCTATCTGGGGACATCCCAAACTGCAGTTATCCTGTTGAACAAGTTGGTGTCTAGCATCCATTCGTGAGGATCTGAAATGTTTCTGCTTAGGCTGTCTGCCAAGAGATTCTGTTTCCCTGGAATGAATTGAGCCTGGAGATGCAGATTCAAATTTAGAGCTGTGTCCCATAAACCCATAGCTAGTCTGCAAAGGGGGTAAGAATGAGAACCCCCCTGCTTGTTGATGTACCACATGACCGTGGTGTTGTCTGTGCGAATTAACAGAGGCCCTGGTTGTAAAAGGTTTTTGAAGGCTAAAAGGGCATTTTGAACTGCCAACATTTCCTTCAGATTGATATGCCAGTGAAGATGGTCCTTTGTCCAGGTTCCCTGCTGGCAGTTGTCTAGAAAGTGTGCTCCCCAAGCATAATCCGAGGCTTTCCTTCGTTTAAAATGCATGCCCTGGACCACCAGAGGAACTCCTTCTGGAGGCAGGGGATCAGAGGAATCAGAACATCCAGATCGTGGTAATGCTGTGACCATACACTTTTCAGATACCATTGAATCTTTCTCATGTGAAGCCTTGCGTTTGGAATCAACAGAATGCAGGAAGCCATGTAGCCCAGAGCCTGCAGGAATTTCCTTGCAGTGAGCTGATCTAGAGTTGCCAAGGTGTTGAAAGTAGAAGCCAGCTGAGTTTGTTTTTCTGGAGTGAGGTAGGCCCTTTGTAAGGTTGTATTTAAGAGGGCTCCCAAGAATACCATTTGTTGAGAAGGGATCAAATGTGACTTTTTTATGTTCACTGAGAATCCCAGTAGTAGGAGAAGACGTTGAACAAAGTCCAGATGTTGAAGCAGAAGATCTTTGCTGTCTGCCTGAATAAGGCAGTCATCCAAATAGGGGTAAATCTGGATCCCCTGAAGTCTGCAGTAAGCTACTACTGGTGCCAGGCACTTGGTGAAGACTCTGGGCGTAGTAGATAAACCAAAGGGCAGAACAGAGAATTGAAAGTGCCTCGAACCTGCCTTGAACCTGAGGAATTTCCTGCGTTCTTGTCTGATAGGGATATGCAAATAGGCTTCCTTTAAGTCCAATGTCACCATCCAGGCGTCCTGAGAGAGCATTGGAATTAGCTGTTGCAGAGTAAGCATCTTGAACTTTGGAATTTCCAAAAAGGTGTTTAACACAGAAAGGTCCAGAATAGGTCTCCATGAGTTTTGTTTTCTGGGAACCAGAAACAGCCTTGAATAAAACCCTTTTCCCATTTCCGAGAGTGGAACAGGCTCTATGGCTCTCATGGCCAGAAGAGCATCCACTTGAGTTAAGGCCTCTGACCATTGAAGTTTTGGCAGATCTGGCCAACCGTGAATCCTTGGCAAAGTGTGAAAGTGGAACTTGTAACCTTTTAAAATCACGTCCAATACCCATTTGTCCTGGGTAATATGTGTCCAATTCCTGTAAAAAAGAGACAGTTTTCCTCCGAGGGCGTCCAGGTAAAGAGGTCCTGAAGCCCAACCGAGAGAGTCATTGAGTTTGTTTTCTTTGAGATTGGGATCTGTCTTCTCCCCTTCTAGGTGAAGAAGCAGTCCATTGTCTAGATCTGTACGAGGTCTGGCCTTGACCACGACCTCTGGAGCGTCTATATCTTCCCCTTTGAGGCCTGTCCGATGTGGGAAAGGACCAATTTTTAGAGGGCCAATTCCTGGAAAACCTAGGAGGCTGAACTTGCAAGAAATCTTTTACAGTCTGCATGGACTTTGCCTTTTCTTCCATCTTTTTAATAACTTCCTCAGCCTTAGAACCAAAAAGAACATCTTGTTGAACAGGGGCATGTAATAACTTAGCCTTAACCTGTTCAGGTAAACTTTGTTCACGAAGCCAGGCATGTCTCCTAATCACAGTACCAGAGGCTGCAGCCCTGCAGGAAGCATCCAAAGCATCAAAGCCACAATGTAAGCTATGCTTGTTAACCTGTTCAGTAGCATGCAAAACATCCTGAATTTCCTTATCCTCTGCACAAGCAGGGAGGGAAGCAAGCTTTGCTTTAAAACAGACAAAAGAAACTGCTGATATTTAAACATATGAAACTGGCAATTTAAAGCCCTTACAGACAGGGTAGCAGAAGTATATACCTTTTTTCCCCACCTGTCTAAAGCCCGAGAATCCTTCTCAGAGGGAATAGGATTTTTAGAAGTAGCAACCTTAGCAGCCTTAGAGCCCTGAGAAATAGTTTCAGGATCTGCAGCAGGATTTTTAAATAAAAATAAATGAGAGTCAGGAACCTTATAAAATCTATCAGGCTTAGAAGGAGCAGAAGGCATGGAATCAGGGTTCAAATTAGCCTCAGAAAAAGCATCATCTACAATGTCCAAGACAGGAGGGATAGCTAAAGGCCTATGCTGAGGAAGAAGAAGAAATTCTCTAAGCCTCTTTTTAGAAGCAGAATATTCCTGTCCTTCCCAATGAAAATGTTCCCTCATCTCATGCAGGGTTTCCCCAAAAGAAAAATCCTCAGGCGGAGAGGCCGAAGGCAAAGAATCCTCAGCATCCGAATCCTCATAAGGGGGAAATAATAGTCCTGATCAGAGGAAGAAACAGAAGATACAGAAGCCTGGTCAGAGGAATCCAGAGTAACATCCTGTCGAGGCCTTTTCTCAGGAGGGGGGGGTGAGAACCCCTAATCATTGTAAGCAAATCTTCAGCCATCTTTAATAATTGCTTTTGTGTCTTGGGAGTGGATTCAGAATCAACTTGAGCTGAAACTTTAGACTTAGTAGGAGTCTTTGTCTTTGCCTTCGAAATGGTGATGTGAGTAGGCCTGAAAACCCCCTCAGAAGCCGGTACCTGCACAGCAGTTCAGGACCCATCTGAAGGAGCGACGTCCGAAGGTCCTGCAGCAGTTAAAATCGTGGGCCTTGATGGCTCCCCATGGGAGTCCGTATCGGCCATCGGTTCAGAAGTGGCGGACGACAGGGGCTGCAAAAGTGCCTCACTGACGACAGCCGAACCGGACGCTGGCTCCAGCTGCAACGAGTCCTGTTTGGACCTCGGAGGCCTGTCTTTGTCTTTGCGCTTCTTTTGAACTCCGGTAGTGTCCGACGACATTCTGTAATTGAAACGTCTGCCAAAATAATTTAAAGCCCAATCGTACCTACGTTTGATAGTACGAGAGTTGAACCTGGCACAAAACCGACAACAAGAAACGTCGTGGTCAGGGCCTAAGCAAGGTAGACAGTAAGAGTGGAAATCTTTATGAGGTATTTGTTTCCCACACGCTATACAATTATTGACTTTTTCTGACATCGGAGGAACAAGAAAAAGATTCCCCAACGGGGTACTTAGCTTTGAGAAGAGAAGTAACAACTTCGGACCGACAACAATCAAAAATGCTGTTCGAAAATCGCCAACCAACGTTTTGCGAGCTGCTTTCCACCGCACGGCAAGAAAGACTGGAGAAGATGGCGTCGGCTGAGGGCTATGTACCAAGGCGTACTGACGTCAGGTTACTAGCTTATACAGCCGACGCCGGACCCAGACTTTGGGATTCTGGCCGACCTCGGGCTGCCTGCCGGCAGGAACACCCTACAGTTATGACTGCAACAGTGAAACACGAAGAACATCAAATACTTGCTATGTTTTTTTTCAGGTCCTGTCTCTTATTTCTACCCACTCCATTCACCCTCGCTCTGCTCGGGCTAACTCCACTCCCCTACCCCCAATTCCCAAACACCCCCACATACACTACATTTATACCTTAACTATCCTTTGCCCCTCCCCTTCACTACTTCACTTCCCCTAAAAGCTCCTTCCAATCACAATCTCTTCTTCCTCACAGCATACCACACCCACCCAATCAACACACCCCTATCAAGTAATGCACACATCCACAGCCTTCCCACCACACTCCCGACCTTACATGGCATTTTCCAATCACTATCTATTTTGTTTTTGAAGCTTTCTCCACTACACCCTTCATCTCCCTTAACTGCAAAACACTTCTCATTCCCTTTCATCTCCTTGCCCTTACTGTACCACTAACAGTACATGCAATCATCTCTTTACTCTCTCCTACTTCCAAAAGTTGAACACACTCATTCCAAACTTCCATCCTCGCAGACACATTATCCTACTTGTCCTCTCCTCTCTTCTCCTACTATCCTACCATTCCTCTTCTCCTACTATCCTACCATTCCTCTTCTCCTACTATCCTACCATTCCTCTTATCACACTAAATTACCTCCTATAACCCTATTTCCTATCTCAGCTCACTCTCCTTGAGACTTTCAAACTCATCACACATTCCTTACATCACCCTCTGTATTTAATTCATCTAACCCACTTCTACCCAAGATCAAAGTAATCCTCCACCCCTCACACCCTCTAAAACTACAACTAAACATCACTACTACTGTCTTAAGTTTCCTTCTCTTCTATATTCCCACAAAAGATAATCACAATCAGGAGACATACACCCAGCCCAGGCCCCCTCTCATGTCCCTCCACTAACACTCACCCAGCACAACCATCTCCCCCTCACCTTGACTCCACCATCAAGTGTCTAACTCTATTCTCTTTAAACATACACAGCATTCTTAAAGTCAGCAAACTCCATTCCTTGATGGCCCACTACTCTACATTCACCCAGGGAATAAAATCACCATTTTAAAACATATTCTCTCCGGATCACACACACAACATAGCCAATGAAATTATAATACTAGGTGATGTCAACACTATTGGCAAACCCTTACACCTGACTCCCCCAACTCTAGTATTAACCTTCATGGCTTCAAACAAGTAATCTCTAACCTTACCCACTGTAGCAAACCTACAAACTCTTCCTCTATACTGGACTGGATCCTTGTATCTAGTCCAGAGCTATACCACAACTCTACCTGACTATTAGTGACCACTCTCCCACCTGCATACAAAAATTCTCCTCTAAACATATTAAGGTCCACAAATACAATGACTATTGTAATCTCTCAAAATTCAGCCCGGACACATTTAACAATAGACTCTCCTCCATAAACTGGTCATTCTCTAGGTACTTACCCTTAGAAGATGCCACATACAAATTCAGCCACATCTTTCTCAATATTCTTCCCTTGTTCCTCCTAGGAAAGTCTGAGTAAAATCTCTCTTTGCACCTTGGCTGGCTCAAACCACCTGAGCACTAATGCTAAAAAGGGACAATGCATGGAAAAAACAGTTAAAAACAAAATCCTCTATCCATCTCCATCTCCAAAACATAATAAAGAGCTAAGAAATCTCACAAGTCAATGATAAGAAAAGTTTCTACCAATAACCTCAAACAAATCACAAAAATCCTATGAAATTATGGCATACTATCAATAGGATCCTACATCCTGGAAACCCCGCCACACTTAAACCCTGTCCCAACAACACTCCCCCTGAAACCAATATACTAAGCAGCTACTTTATTGACTCCATCAGTAAATTAACTCAAAATCGTAACACCTCTAACCTGTCTAATTTCCCCCTCCTACCAGCCAAAATATCTTCTTCTCACTCAAACCTATTCTCACCAGTTATATAAAGATCCTACTTAGTAAATTAAAGCCTGGCTCTCCATCTGCTGATAACTTACCTGCACTCTTCCTTAAGCTTGCTCCAGACTCTACAGTCTACCCAATCTCAATTGTTATTAACCGATCCATCAACGAATCTACTATTCCCAGTATGTGGAAACAATTTTCCATTATAACAATCCATAATGGAGGACACTCAACTGAACTATCTAACTATCAGCCCACAGCCACTGTCTCCCCTCTACACTACTTGAAAAATGTGTACACATGCAGCTCATGAACTATCTCCTTCAAGAAAACTTACCAACTCCAATGCAACACGGCTTCCATCCTAACCACAGCACTACATCAGCTCTAATTTTTTTCACACAATTGTTCAAGTCAGAGACTATAACAAATTAAGTTTCCTGCCTTTTTCGGATCTATCCAAAGCATTTGACACTTGTCTCCCACCCCCAAGATCCTCGCCAAACTATCAGACCTTAGTCACTCTGATCCTACTACTACATGGATCTCAAGCTACATCCCTAGCAGACAACAGTCTGTCAAATGGATCTCTTCCTACTGTCCTCTTCCCATCAAGATGAGAGTTCACCAAGGTGCCATACTTGGTCCTCTTCTATTTAACATCTTCACTAACTGCCTTCCACACCTCCTCTTCTCACTCCCCTGTACAATAAACTGACGATTCCACAATCATCTCTACTTCTGACAATCTCTCTGACGTTCACTCTAACTCAAAACTCTTTCACCTCCGTTGAAAACTGGCTTACTGACAATCAACTCATACTCAATTACTCAATTAAAAAAAAAAAAAAAAAAATTCTCTTATTCCTCCCAAAATGCCTCAATCGTCTTAAACATACATTTTCTATCTCATTGCTAAACAACACTGACATTTATGCAGAAACACACACTAAGCTCCTTTATTTATTATTATTATTTGTTTTTTTTTTATTTAAGTTTGATGACCGGGGAAGTCCACTGAGCCAAGAAGAGCCCGTTTTCAGTGGAGGTCCGGGGAGAAAAGCTCCACAATAATTGCAAGTTACATTTTACATGTTACAAAAGGACATAGTTCATACAGCTAATTAAACATTTACAGATAAGCTTCAGGATATTTGCAATTGGCTTGTTACAATGTTACAAAAATGAAAAGACATAATTCAATACAGAAATTTCAACATTTACATAAAGTGAATATTTTTGTTATAGGTATGATCATTGAAATTCAACTCAAATTTGACCTCAACTTAAAACACTCACACCATTTACTTCTCAGCCCAGCACTTGCTCAAAACTCATAGCAATTACTAATAAACCTTTGCACTAAAACCCCCCATACTGTAGAGAAGGACAATGCTCTCTATTCGACCTTAACAGCCAATCAGTAAAACAGTTCACTGTACCTATCCAGACATGTCCAAAGGGCAGTTTCAGGTGTACTCTCCAGTCCAACTGATGAATCTGAGCATTTTGAGGCAATGTTACAACTGCCTCATGTACACAGACAACCCTCTCCTCCTACCACCAAACACTAATACATGCGAGAGATGCAATTATACAGCCAAACTGGAGGCTAAGCTCTCCCAACCCAAGACTGGACCAGACAGTCAAGAGGAGAAGGGAATTACTTGCATCACACCACCAGTCTCAAATAGACCTATGAAACCAGCACCGGCAAAAAAAAACACATATAAATACACGAAAACATACTTGGAGGCTCTAAATAAAAATCTGCAAAAGCAACACAGACCTCCAAAGTAGACATCCAAGCAACCGCCACCCCCCAATGCAAACCATGAAACACATACTTCACAAAACCAACACATACTTCACAAAACCAGTGTGCCATACAATCACAGCCCTTAAGGCAAAATTATATACCCAACACACTAGTAATAGGTGACTCCATAGTCAGGCACACTGACATCCCACTCACTAGGCTGAACAAGGAGAAGGTTACTGTTAGCTGCCTGACTGGTGCCAGGATCAGCCACATAACACAAGCACTCAGGTCACTCCAGAACAAGTACAAATACGACTCTGTCATTGTCCATGTTGATGTGAATGACCTGAGGCATACCTCCCCGGACTACATGAAAAGAAACACGGAGGAGCTGTCTGATCACGTAGCCCATGCTGGTATGACCCTGACCCTCAGTAGCATCCTGCCCTCACCAAGAATGATACCATGGTATAAAGAAAAAATTATCAAGTTCAACAACTGGCTAAGCTTCTGGTGTCATTCAAAGGGGATACAGTGTCTGTCAGCCTGGGATGACATGCCCGACAAGCCACGCTGCTTCGCTAGAGATGGCTTGCACCTGTCACCCTTAGCCTTTCGAATACTGGCCAAGGCTCTTGCCACCCCCCATAGTGCCTTTTTTAGGCAAGGCTAAAAAAGACAAATCCACCGCCATAAATAGCACAAGTAACTAAAAACTGAGGCTAATGCGACTCAATACCAAAAGCCTAAAACTCAAAATGCATGCACTCGAGGCACTCCTAAGTATGGAGAAAATCGATATATGTACAGTAACAGAAACCTGGAGAGCACCCCAGCACTACCAGGCTACAACTCATACCATACAGTTCAGCTGCAAAACCCGGACGGAAATACAAAAGGCGGGGGCGTATCCATATTCATCAAGGATACCCACACCTCCAGGTTAGTGGCACAGCACGATGCTTCAGAGATCATCCACGTGCAACTAAGAATGGGCAAAACTGTAAATCAAATTGTAGCTTGCTACAGATCACCCACGATGTCCGAGGACCACCATTCTGCATTGCTGGAAACATTGGGAATCATAAAGGTCCTACCAAAACACCCTGATATTGTGTGATTTCAATTACCCAAACATTAACTGGGAGAACTACTCAAGTACTAACTCCTTTGCCCAACATTTCCTAGAATTTATAAACTCAAACGCCCTGGATCAACTGGTCAACACCCCCACCAGAGGTGACAATATATTGGACCTGGTCATCACCAACATGGGCGACCAGTGTTCCACACCGGAAGTCAACCCCTCGCTGGTTAGATCTGACCATAAACAAATCACTCTGGATATCCACATTCCACCCCCGGTCAAAAAAACTACCGTGAAAAACTTTTCAAAAGCAAACTTCACATTAATTAAGACCGAGGTGGAAAGTTTCAAAGCCCCCATGCCAAAGGATAATGCTTTCCAAGCTTCAAAATCCTTTACTAATGCACTCTACGGGCACCTACTAGAATGCATGGATTGTGCTATCCCAAGCAAAACCAAGACTCACTCCTCCAAGAAAAGGAAACCAGTCTGGTGGACCTCTGCCATAAACAAGCTATACAACAGGAGGAGGAAACTAGTACAGAAAAGAGTAAAATCCCAAGAAAGGAAAACATCCCTGATTAGTATCAGCAAGAAACTACGATCCCTCATAAAATCATCCAAGGCTAACTTCGAAAGAAAAACTGCCAAGGACTCCAAAGATAACCACAAGGCATTCTTTAGCTATGTCAAGAATCTAAGTGGCAATTCTCAAATCTGCTTGGAGTTAGTGAAGAATGGCACAAAATACACTGAACCGACAGATATCCCCAACATCCTGGCAGATAGGTTCAGTGCAAACGTCACCCCCCTCTCACCCCCAAAAGGGCCCATAACCATACCAGAAGAATGTAGTGCCCCTGAAATCACAGACACTCAGGTTAAAACAGCCCTCTCCAAAGCCAAAAACACAGCATCAATGGGACCGGACAGTGTCCCAGGCTGCGTCCTACACGAGCTCAAAGATGAACTAACCCCTCACCTAAACACCTTGTTCAAACTCAGCCTCTCCACAGGCTACATGCCCATACAGTGGCGCACAGCAACGGTTATTCTGCTCCACAAAGATGGAGCCAGAACTATCGCCCTATAAGCTTGACTAGCTTGGTCTGCAAGGGTATGGAGCGCATCATCATCATCATGGATCTCATAAACAGAGACATTGGAAACCTCCAAACACTGGACCCTACCCAGATCATGCCTCCTAAACCTGGTGGACTTCTTTGAGACACTTACCAAGGCTACTTCTCTGAGACAGTTACCAAGGCTACAGATGAGGGAAAGGTGGTACACACAACCTACCTAGACCTCGCAAAGGCCTTCAACACCATTCCCCATTCAGGTATTATATACAAGCTCACCAGCCTGAACATAAACCCCAACGTCATGAGATGGGTTGCCAACTGGCTATTTGACAGAACCCACAAGGTAAGAGTCAGGTCTGACTCTAAACCGGTTACAAGCGGCATTCCCCAGGGCTCAGTCCTAGGACCCCTCCTGTTCTGCATATACTTCTAAGAGGTACAGGCAAGCACAGAAGGACGATGGCTGACCAAGTTCGCAGGCGACTGCAAACTAGGGGCTATAACTGACTCTCCGCCAGACACAGACATCCTCCAAAAAGGGTCTCACTGAGACAGATACCTGGTGTCAAAACCATGGC